>NC_056731.1:1551266243-1551346243 GCF_019279795.1 Protopterus annectens | reverse complement strand
TTGCAAATGCACAGTTGACAGACCTGTAGTTTGGTGCTGACTCTGTCTGATGCATGCAGTACATAGCCAATACATGGTTAGGTACTGGTTGTGTGGGCTGGCTGGCATCATTTTTAGTATATGTATGTGAGTCAGAGTAAGGTGTCAGTCCATAGGGCCCTAGGTTGTCAGTGCATGTGCTATGCATTGTCTCTTGTCCAAGGCCAGGGCATACTGGGCATGCCTATGTCTGCTTATAGGGAGAACCTCTGGGTGTTCCATCTCTGTCTCCCCATGTGGGTATGACTGTGGGGACCTAGGCATTCTGGTAGAGGGCTGTGTATCTCTTCCATTTGCTGATCCTGCTGCAGCTGTGTCTGCAGGAACATACTGTGTAGCATGGCACATACTGTGAACATCTGTGCACATGTGGCTGGAGAGTACTGCAGGGCTCCACCAGATATATCGATGCACCAGAACCTTGACTTGAGCAGCCTAAACACATGCTCTATGATGTTCCTAGTTTGTGCGTGTGTTTCATTATAGCGTTCTTTGGTGGATATGTTTGCATTTCTGATGGGTGCCATCATCTATGGTTCCAGTGCATAACCAGCATCCCCCAGTAGATGGAAATACGGGATGTCCCTCCTAGCAAACTCTGGTACAGCTGTGATGTGTGCCAGATAGGGGAGTCGAGATAACTGCCAGGCCTGCCATTTCACACATTCATGATAATGCCCTGGCATTTCACACGACCTTGCAGCTGATGGAGTGATACCCATTGCAGTTGAAGTAGACTCTACTCTCCTCACTGTGCGGTGCTTTGATATGTACATGAGTGCAGTCTATGGCACCCAGTACCTCAGGGTAGTGTGCTACATGGTAGAAGAGTCACATACAGCTGGCCCTACCCTCTGGGGTGTGGGGTAAATAAATGTGCTCACTGGCATGTGGTAGCATGCCATCCAGGAACTGGTGGAGTATCCTGGATGCTGATACCTGTAAGACTTCCATCATGTCCCCAGTTGGTCTTTGGAAAGTACCTATAGCTCATATTCTAAGAGCTACACATACCTTTGTTTCCACTGGGTTGGGTTCCCCTCTGTTGGCTCTGGGTCTGAGCTGAGGGTGGCAGAGCTCAGTGAGTTCTTGTAGTATGTCCCTCTCCACCTTGTAGCGCACTACAATCTCCACCTCATGCAGCTCCTGGAAGGTTACCCTGGGCCTGAACACTCTTCTTCTCCTCAATCTAGGCCAATTGTCCGCAGAAGCATCAACACTGACCTCAGCATCTAGCACATACAGATATAGCAGACCTGCAACAGCCCTTAGCATTTTTTCAGTTACAAATCTGAAGTTTGTACTCCACTGGTGCAGAGTATGGGGGTGAAATCAGATTGTAGGGTCTATGCAACCTTTATAGTGCTCTGCTGTAGGTGTAGCCTGTGTGATTGGCTACCTATGATGCATTCCACCTGCCAAGTACATAATTAAGGGATTTTACTGGATCTAGTTTAAGTGAAACAGAGGTCATTAGTAATTCCTTGCTCATCACTGCGGTGCACTGCACAAATGCATGGCACAAAGATAAACAATGGTCAGCAGTCACTAGCTACACCCCCATGGATGGGCATGCTCAGCGCAGTGGTGTGTTAGAAACATGTGGAAACATGCTGAAACATGCACCCTCAGAGGTAAACAAAGCTTAGCTGCCACTGTATACACCCCCCTGCTCAGCAGAGAGCCTCACCATGCAAACAGCTGCCACTGAGCTCCAATGAGCTTACAAGCCTTTGGACACACACCCCCTTTGATATCAGCTACTTCTTCTGTGGACACCAACATGGTTTTGTGCCTACATGGATGGGATCTGTGGACACAGATACCCATTTGAGCTATTCAGTAACCCCAGCTCATTTGCCTAGAGATCCCTGCGCAGAACCTGGAAACAACACGGTTCCAGGCCCTGCCTTGTTAGCAACCACAGGAGTCTACTATTGTACATACTCCATGCAGGGTCCTCTAATGCATTACTGTCACATACTACTAATTTTCATTTTTAAACTTTTTAATTTCTTTTTTTTTCATAACAAAATGTTTGAGTGCTGTGGCACGCCACGCAAACATACCCAAATTATTAAAAAAAAATAAAATTATTTTCAATTATTTTCCATATAGTTTTAGACACACTGGATAATTTTGCACATTGGTTATTTATATCAAACTAACTGTGTTTAATTTTAACTGCTGTTTGAAAGGCTACAGTGTCAACAGGGTTAAGAACAATGCTGCTTAGGTGTTCTCATCCCATCATCCATTTCGTTTTGAACCTTTTTCATTTCTAGGGTCCCAGGAGATTTGTTTATATGAGTCTATATTATAACATTGAAGTTTTAAAACTTCGAATGTTATAATATCGATCCCTTTAGAGCAAAAGCTGACAATAACGAAGCCTCGGAACATTGAAATTTTACCTAGGGTAAGATTTCGGTGGTCTGTTCCGTGGCTTTGCTATTTACAGCACTGTGGTGCGATATTTACGGACCGGGTTTAGGGAAGTGAGCGAATGGAGGTTACGGATTGGGTTCAGGTAAGTGTGGTGCGATGGTTACGGACTGGGTTAAGGTAAGTGAGCGATCGGACAGGGGTAAGGTGAGTGTGCGGTAGTTAGGGACTTTAGGGTTAGGGCATGGGTGAGGTGAGTGTGCGGTAGTGACAGACTTTAGGGTTGGGGTGGGTTAAGTGAGTTAGGGTTAGGGCGCGGGTGAGGTGAGTGTGTGATAGTGACAGACTGTAGGGTTAGAGGCGGATTAAGTGAGTTAGGGTTAGGGCGCGGGTGAGGTGAGTGTGTGAGAGTTACGGACCTTAGGGTTAGGGTTTGGGTTAAGGTAAGTGGATAGATAGTAGTGTATGTATAGTTTAGTGTAGGGTTAGATGTAGGATTTTAAGCGTATGTTTGTGGATTGCAGTTGTTTTGGTGTGCTTGTCTTGTGTATGTTTCTTGGAACAGCAATTTTTTTCCCTGGGAAAAAAATTTGCTGTTCTGAGTGATTGATGTTATGATTGTTCGACTGAAATGGGTCAATATTATAACATTTGAAGTTTTGAGCATTCGATGTTATAATATAGATCCGTTTATACTGCTTGGAATTCTTCCTGATAATTTCAGATATAACAGCACTCACCATTAGCTGATCAATGAATCTTCCTCAGCAAATACAATTCCACCATCCTTCTGTGTCTGGTTAGCCTCTTTATTCAGTGACTGCTAATGGAATTCTCCATTAACCAGACAAGTATACATTTTCTAACCTTGTACGCTGTGTTATTGTTGTGCTGTTTGTATCTTCTCTTACAGATTGTGCTCACTCACTGGGTGGGCACATACTGATAGATACAGGAGCAAGGTCTAATCATCTGATCTTGCTTTTGCATCATGGCATTAGCAAGTAGTAGGCATGAATATCCCTGAGCATGGAAGTTGGAGAAAGAAATAGCTCAGCTGGGGAAAGCAGGTACACCTACCATAGTGGTCTTCCTCGCAGATAATTAGATACAGTGTGTAACTATCTGTTATCATCCTTGGTTTACATTGTGAGATCTTAGTCTCAAAGGATGTCAAGACTGTATGTATCTGTGAGTCTTGACTGCGTGTGTTTGTCTATATATATATATATATATATATATATATATATATATATACATATATATACTTTTGCCTTATTTTAGAATTTTGTTTCTTAGAGATAGCACATACATTGTGTTAGAGGGAGACAGTCTGAAAACTGGGTCTGTGTCTGCCTTGTGTCAATCAGTAGATTTTTGATTCTTATAGGTTCATAGGTAAGTATGAGGCTAGCTGCCTTAGCAGACTATTTAAGTCTAGCCAATTTCCCTTTTTGTACTTGAAATAACCTTTCCCATTTGGTTATAGATTGACTTTACTCATCATCCCGTGGTTGGTAATTATATATTATCCCTATTGAGAATTACTGGGATCATGCCATAGATAATATTAGGGGACCGATGCATGGGATAAAGCATTTAGGAGTTGCATCTGTCTATTAGTAGTGTGGGCGCAGTCCTAGGGTAAATTTTCTGTTTCCCCATCCATATATCTAAGTTGTGCTTGTAAATGGACATGGATGAACTTGTTTTATGTGGCTGGGGAGTTGGTTTCATAGCAGTGGTATCTTCTGTGAAATATATCTGCCCCTCCAAGCCATTCTGTTGATGTTGCAGAAGAGGTTTAGATCCCTCAGCCAAGTATTTCCAACACCATTTGACTTGCAGCTGTGCAGTACGTCTTCTTTTATGATATGAGCTTTGTTGGTACAGCAGGACAGAATACTATGAAAAGTACAAAACTGGAGTAAAAAACAAGAATATTTAGGTGCAGAGCTATAGTCACAAAATGCTGATGACTTTTTGCTGTAATATTTATGTTCACTGTTTTATGATATCTTGTTTGTTACACACATGCAGTATGAAACTTCATAGGCATACACCTTCAAGCTTGGGGATGTTTCTTTATCAGAGAATTGATCCCACTTCCATATAAGAACAAAGGTGGGGGACATCAGCCAGTCAGCCCTCTCCTTTCCCACTTGAACATTTCACACCTAGATGCTACTTTACTGCTCACTCACACATGATAATTACAGACAGTCTGTCCTTGTGCCATGCATGTCCCCCTCTGTGTCCCTGAGAAGTGTTCCAGAAAGCTGTTTTTATCTCCAAGTCTAAAGAAGGGCAGAACCACAGACTATTTAAAACTTTTAGGGGAAACAAATGTTCTAAAAAGCATCCTGCTCCTGATTACACAAAGGTGTTTGGTAGTCTTCTTAACATATTTTCTGTGCGTATGATAAATATTTGAGTGATAAATACTGCATTTAATTCTTTCATCATTTCCACAGTATCAAAACATGCACTAACGCAAATACATGTCCCATCTATATTTTATAAAATTTAGACGTGCAGGACAGCAAACACCGCAGTTATTTTCAAGGCCTTTCCTTGTGCAGCATTGCCAGTATTTGTAATGTAAGCCATACTGTCTGTGTGTAACTGAAATCTGATTCTACACAGTATTAAACCGCTTATCCATTTGCAAAGAACAGAGCTGCACAGCAGAAGGAGACATATTTTTCTAAACATCTGAGAATGTGGATTAGTCCATTTAGTTTTAAGAGGGTACTGCCAGTACTTCTTACTATTTAAGTCACATGCTATTATTACTTACATGAGGTGCCATCTGAGTGCCCCTACCATCACCATTTTGAGCATCCTCTTGCATTGAAAGAAATGGTTTGTTGGGGGAGGGGTATGCAGAATATCTGCCTGGACTTACAACTCCTTGGCAGCTTTGTGCCTGACATATTCATGACATTTTTATGTGTGTGTGTGTGTGTGTGTGTGTGTGTGTGTGTGTGTGTGTGTGATTGTGATTCACCAAGCTAAATACTTCTTTGTGTCAGCAATCTATGAAGCTAATTAGAAATGGCTGAGCTCTGCAGAAAGACCTTTCTGATGCAGTGATACATTTCATACATTCTGTGGTTCTGTGAAGATTTTGATTTGTATTTCTACTGTGATATGTGTCTTCTCTGACATTGTGCTACAAACAGATGCAATAAGTGAGTGGTTTAATGTTTTTTATAGCACACTTAGTAGGAAAGCTTTGTACCATTGCTGAAAAGAGAAAAATGGTACATTATCTCATGTGTACTGTAGGATAGTCATTTTTATTACATTGAATTAATACTGACAGATGGTGTGGTGCAGTGTTCCATGAGTCTGTGAGTAATGAAGCACATTGGAGTTACAACAGTCACATCATGCAACACATTGTGTACTATGCAAATCACATCTACTTGGGGTTCACCCTCAAACTGTGAGATACAATTTTTTAATCTCCATTCATTATGTGCAGCTCAGTTCAATAATGCAATATCTAATTATTAACTCTGAAATTCCTTTTGTCTTGTTAAAGACACCAGTGTCATGCAACTTACAGCTCAGGACGTTACATGTGATAAAATAAGGTCCATCATATATGGAATGAAAAGGGTGCAAATCATTTAGTGCAGGAACTGACTGTGCTCAGAGTATATATGCTTTTTATAGCAGTATCTGCCAATAAAACACTTGCAGTGCAACAAAATTCATAGATTCATTGTGTCACTAATTACATATCTGGATGTATGCCATTGACTCTAGGCATATGTGTACATTAACCAAACATGGACTATGTACGTCTTGGTATACAAATTCATTCTTAGCAGTATAAGATTTTGCCCCATCTTTAAACACAGAAATTTTAAATATCTGTATCTATCTGTACATGTACAGTATGTATAACCGTAGATGTATGTGAGAGTATAATAAGGACCCACTGGGGAACAAAAATGTTAAATGTATAACGAATAACTTTTCTAATACTTGGATATATTTTGAAAAATATGTAAGAAAACATAGAGTGCTGTAGAACATGAAAGGACACCCACTGTAGCCATTTATATGTGCTCTTGCGTATTTTTGTGTTTTTCTTGGAGATAACATGCACATTTTATCAGAGAGAGAGACAGTCTGAAAGCTGGGTCTGTACCTGCCCTGTGTGACCCAATGGGTTTCTGTTTCTTAGTACAGCAGGACAGAATACTATGAGAAAGTGAAAAAAAAAACTGGAGTAAAATAGAATATTTTGATGTAGACTTTCAGTCACAAAATATTGATATGCAGAAGATAAAAAATTACCCTATCACATTAATGGAAAGAAAGGTCAGAGGAGGTAGAGTTCAGTGGAGAAACACTATTTTTGCCTACAACTCCTACCTGTAGATCTCAGATCCCTGTACAGTGTCAGCCCATTGCTAAATCCATTCAGCTTTCCAAGGTCATTCTTTAAGGGAATGGCGAAAGCTAGGTATCAGGTCTGGACACTGTAATGGTGCATCATTGACTTTCTCTTACAGCTTATCACTGTATTATTTATGTTCACTGTTTTATGATGTCTTGTTTGTTACATATGTCCAGTATGAGACATCATAGGTGTGCACCCTCAAATTTGGGGACTTGTCTTTCTCAGGGTATCGATCCTACTTCTCTGTGAGAACCCAGGGGAACATCAGCCAATCAGTTCTCTCCCTTCCAAGATGAATATTCCACACCTGGATGCTATTTCAACCTGACTCTAGTGACAGTCACAGATACCCTGCCCCTGTGCCATGTATGCCTCCCTCTGTGTCCCTGAGAAATGTCAAGAAAGCTCTTGTACAGTTTTATCTCCAAGTATGAAGGAGGACAAAAGCACACACTACTAAAATCTCTTAAGAGAGACACGTTTTAAAAACAGATCTTTCATGATTATACCAAGGTGTTTCATAGCCCTAAGATATTTTCTGTTTGTGTGATAAACATTTAAGTGGTAAATAATACACTAATTTTTTTCAGCATTTCGTTTTGTAAAATCAAATGTTGTGCTGTCTGCAACACTGAATACACTGTGTGCTACTTGGTAACACCGTGTCTGGTATTTATGTAAGTTTAGAACAAGAAGTTCAAAGGTTAATTTTGCAACACCATGCAGGTGTGTTCAGCATTCATTGCTTCCAGCATCATTATGTAGTTTTAAGCCACAGTATTGAAGCATGTGCTAACTGGTATACATGCACCATCTATGTCTTATAAAATACAGCAGTACAAAACAACAGATGCCACAGTTATTTTGCAGGCCTTTCCTAGTGCAGCATTGTCAGTATTTGTAATGTAAGCCATACCGTCTGTGAATAACTGAAATGTGATCCTACACTGTATTAAACCGCTCATCCATTTGCAGAGAACAGAGCTACACAGCAGGAGAAAGAAACATGCTTTTCTAAACATGTGAGAATGTGGATTAGTCCATTCAGGATTAAAGGGGTACTGCCAGTGGTTCTTGCTATTCACGTCACATGCCATTATTGCTCACATGGGGTGCCATCTGCACTCCCCCACCATTACCATTCTGAGCATGCTCTTCAACTGAAAGAAATGATTTGTTGGGGGGAGGGGCATGCAGAATATCTGCCTGGACACATAGCTCACTGGCAGCTTTGTGCCTGACTGATTCATTACATCTTGATGAGCATGTGAGCGTGTGTGTGTGTGTGTGCGTGTGTATATGATTCACCAAAGTAAAATATTCCTTTGTGTCAGCAGTCTATGAAGCTAATTAGAAAGGGATGAGCTCTGTAGACAAACCTTTCTGTTGCAGTGATACATTTTATACATTCTGATGAGGTTTTGATTTGTATTGCTGCTATGTGAGCATACCATTTTCTAACATTGTGTTACAAACAGATGTATTAGTAAATGTCATGACATGCTTAGCAGGAGAGGTGTGTACCATTGCTAAAAAGAGAAGCAATGGTACATCACCTCATCTGTGCTGTAGGACGGCCATTTCTATTATATTTGCTTCATACAGCCAGATGCTGTGTCACAGTGTTCCGTGAGTCTACGGGTAATGAAGCACACTACAGTCACAATACACACATCATGTAAGACATGGTATATTAGTCAGATTACATCTACTTCTGCTCACCTTCAACTGTGAAATATGATTTTTTAATCTGCATATTTACTGTGCAGCTCAGTTCAGTAATGCAAAATCTAATTATTGATTCTGAAATTCCTTTTTGGCTCATTAAAGACACCAATGTTGTAGAACATACAGTTCCAGACATTACATGTGATAAAATAAGAACCATCATATATGAAATAAAAAGGGTGCAAATCAATCAATTCGGGAACTGATTGTGCTTAGAATGGATATGTTTTACATAGCAGTAGCTGCCAATAAAACACCTGCAGTGCAGCAAAATCCAGTCGTGTCAGTAATTAAATATTTGGATGTATATTATTGACTGTAGACATATGTGTGCATTAACCAAACACAACTATTTAAGTCATGGTGTACAAATTATTTCTTAACAGGAAACATTTTACCCCATCTTTAAGCACAGAAATTTTAGAGTATATAGAAAGATAAATGTATCTATCTATACAGATAGATAGATAGACAGATAGATAGATAGATAGATAGATAGATAGATAGATAGATAGATAGATATACATACAGAAATAGATATTAATGTATAGGTGTATGAGAGTATAACAAGGACCCACCAGGGTACATATATGTTTCTTGTATAATGAATAACTTTTATAATATTTGCATGTATTTTAAAAAGTATGGAAGAAATGAAGAGTGCTGATAGAGGATGAAAGGACACCCACTGTAGCCATTTAAATGTGCTGTTGCCTTTTTTAGAGTTTTTCTTAGAGATAACATGTACATTGTATCAGATGCTGACAGTATGAAAGCCAGGTCTGTACCTACCCAGTGTGATTCAGTGGATTTCTGTTTTATTTTTATGATATGACCTTCGTACAGCAGCACAGAACACTATGAAAAAGTGAAATAAAAGAAAGAAACTGGAGTAAAAAAAGAATATTTGGACATAGTTTTAATCACAAAAAGTTGGTACACAGGAGATAACATTCTCCTATGACATTTGTGGAGAGAAGACTGGAAGAGGAAAATTTCAATGCAGAGATGATTTTTAAGTGCTGCACACTATTTTTGTCTGTCACTCTTGCCTGTAGATCTCAGATCCATGTACTGTGTCAGTCCTCTGCCAGTGCATTCAACTTTCCTAGTTTATTGTTTAAGGGAATGGTGAAAAGCTAGGTAGCAGGTCTGGACATTGTTATAGCATAGTGTGCACATTTTCTAACAGCTTCTCGCTGTAATATTCATGTTCACTGTTTTATGATGTCTTGTTTGTTACACACATGCAGTATGAGACATCATAGTTGTGTACTCTGAGGCTTGGGGATGTGTCTTTCTCATGGAATCAATCCTACTTTTCAATGAGAACACATTGGGTCATCTGACAGTCAGTTCTTTGTCTTCCCATATGAACATTTCACACCTGGATGGTACTTCAACCTGATTCTCCAGTGACAAGTTATAGATACCCTGATCCTGTGCCATGCATGTTCCCCTCTGTGTCCCAGCAAAATGCCCCAGAAAGCTATTGCACAGTTTTATCTCCCACTTAACACTCTTAAGAAAGACAATTTTTTTTTAAAACCTTTCCTGATTATACCAAGGTGTTTGGTAATAAACATTTGAGTGGTAAATACTGCACTTAATTCTGTCAGCATTTCTCTTTTTGTAAAATCAGAATGCCGTTCTGTCTGCAACACTGCATACACTTTGTGCTACTTCAAAACCCGACATTTGTTATTTATGTAAGTTTAGAACCAGAAGCTAAAAGGTTAATTTTGCAAATCCATGTAGGTGTGTCCAGCATTCATTGCTTCCAACATCATTATATACTTGTAAGCCACAGTACTGGAGCATGGACTAACACAAATACATGTCTCATCTGTATTTTATAAAATTCAGAAGTACAGAACAGCAGACAGCACAATTATTTTGCCAGGCCTTTCCTTGTGCAGCTTTGTCAGTATTTGTGTATAACTGAAATGTGATCCTATACTGTATTAAACCGCTTATCCATTTGTCGAGAATGGAGCTGCACAGTAGAAGGCAACATGCTTTTTTAAACTGGTGAAAATGTGGGTTAATCCATTCACTTTTAAGGGGGGTACTGCCAGTGCTTCTTACTATTTACGTCACATGCTGTTATTGCTTCATGAGGTGCCATTACAATTCTGAGCATGCTCTTGCACTGAAAGAAATTATTTGTTTATGTGCATGTGATTTTGTGTGTGTGTGTGTGTGTGTGTGTGTGTGTGTGTGTGTGTGTGTGTGTGTTTGTGTCTGTGTGTGTGTGTGTGTCTGTGTGTGTGTGTGATTCATCCAAGTAAGGTATTCCTTTGTGTCAGCAGTCGATGAAACTAATTAGAAATGGATGAGCTTTGCAGACAGACCTTTCTGATGCAGTGATATATTTCATACATTCTGTGGAGGTTTTGGTTTATATTGCTACTAACTGTGATACTTGCATTCCCTTTTCTGGCATTGTGTTGCAAACCAATGCTATTTGCTCTCGTAAATGTCATGGCATGCATAGCAATAGAGCTGTGTACCATTGCTGAAAATAGAAACAGTGATACATTATCTGATATGTGCTGTAGGACAACCATTTTTATTTCATTTGCTTCATACAGACAGATGCTGTGGCACAGTGTTCCATGAGTCTGTGACTAATGAAGCACATTGGCAGTCACAAAGCACACATCATGTAAGACATGTCCTGGTATTCATTAACAATCATGTAGGCTTCACGCGAAACCTACACAATTGCAGCTTGCTGGTACTATTCTGCAGTGCTCATTGAACATACATGATGCTCATCATGTTTACATGATTCCAAGAACCATTTCATGGCCAGCAACAGTGTTGGTAGAAATGAGAAGATGCTGGAAAGATGAGGGCATAATGTAAACAAAAATACTTGCCTGTAGGCATACGTATTACGTGAGCACACACGTACAGTTTATATAAAGTAAAGGCAAGTGAGTTTTAAGCATACAATTGCAGAGATATGAAATTGGGCTAATTTATACAGAACACCTGGTGAAGAGTGCAGGGATAAATATGAGGATAGGATAGGTGGAAAAATATACTCATTTAATGCATTCAAATGTGATGTTGCCAGAAAGAAAGAAAACATTTTTCAATAGGAAGCTATTCGCATTGATGGTAACAATAAATAATCCTGTTTCCAAGTGTTTACCCATGTACAAACTTAAAAGTGGACTTGCTAACAATGGGTGTGAGGGCCACATGCAACAAGAAAGGAGGGGTAAATGTGATATTAATGTTGATAACATGCTGACTTGAGGTAATAGCAAGGACAGTGGACACACTGTGGGCCATTTGCTTGCAGTGCCGTTATGAATATGACATGTATGTGGGATAACTGAATGTAGTGCTGTATCCTCCACTCCATCATGTATGAACAAGGCATGAGCCATACGGCATCAGCTGTGTCATGCACAGCTGAAAGTGACATGCTTTAACATTTGTCATTGGACAACCAGAGATAGGTGAGTATATTACATTGACATGTCTTAGACAGGCATGCGCTTTATGTACATGTGCATCATAAACAGTAATATAACAGCAATGGGCATGCTCACAAGACATTACAGTAAACACTGCCATAGCATGTAAACAACACAAGCACATATATTATTTGCATTAATAATAAATAATTAAAAACTGAAAATAAGAACATCATGCAGTGTTGTTTGTGTAATGTCAATACATTCGCAGAATGTTACCCTTGGCTGAAATTGAACAGAAAACACTATGCAAGGGTAATCCTATGGCTAGGCTTGTAAAGGCACCAGGGCCATTCGCCTAGTACACACCTATGACCCTATGTATCTAATCATATGTGCCACAGTGGAAGTCTTAACAAAGCTGTGAGACTCCATGTATTGGAAATCATTACATTATATGATTGTGTTGAAATCTGCATGGCATAAAAGGGCTTGGGGAGGTTTCTCCCTCTGTAATTGTACATGTTATAGCACTTTGTGATGTCATTTATGCATAACACCAGTAGGTCATGCAGTGCTTACATTCAGCCAATGCGGGTTTTGAACACCTGACTATCAGACAACTGAAGTTACATGATTGAAAAGAATGAATGTGTCATGGTGCCAGAGGTGCTACAAATGTGAGATATTTTGTTTCTTTGAAGCCATGGCTTCATTTTATTGCTGTAAATGAGATGTGTGCCGGTTATTTCTTTAAAATAGTATTGCTATATGTGTGTTTGTCACACAACATTGCCTGTTTCTAGGTATACCCAGAAACAGGTAAAAGTTTGGCATAGTGGTTAATGTCTTTACCACACAGGTGCAGGATTTGATTCTGACTCTTGGTTATTGGCTAGGTTTGTAATAGTCTGCAGACTGATAGCCTAGTATATACCTATGAACATGAGATGCATAATACGGTCGTCACTTTGAAGGGAGAATGGCAGTCTGGCTCAATCTATGGATAATCACTGATTTGAACACATGCCTTACTAAGGCATACGCAATCAGGACGTAGTATCATGTCCTCATGCCACAGGAAAAGCCCTAGTAGTGCTCATGAGAAAGTCAAATGTCATCCCGTGGCATCATCATTATCAAAGAAAGCATTATGTGTGAGAAAAGACAGAAATCATTGCAATAGAAATCCCCATCCAAATGCACAGCAGATAGTCAACTGACATTTTTACCTACCTACACATTCACAGACATAGTGACAAGTGAGTCTAGAGAGTAATGGCTGGATTAGAAAAAAACTACCTAAGATCACAAGGTACAGAACACTGCCTGACTTAGATATGCCACACGAGATGTCCTTTTACAGTTTTGACAGTGCACATTTGAATGGATGACATCACCATTCTGTCATACATTGATGTTCTTATAGAAATGTATAAGGGTGTTTGAAGTGCAAATTAGCACTTCACAGCTCCGCATACTACATGCATTACAAGCCTTCTTTATACAGAATGACAGACAAATACCCACAGACAGTCGTCCATCATTACTGGATTCAAACAAACTTATGCAGTCTACACAGCACAGTAGTAACAGCCATCTCCATAGGGTATCTCATATGGCCAGTTTGATGTGTTCTTTTATGATACCATGATGTAAGCATTGTGTTTCCAATGCTTTCCTTGGAGGTAATACAAATCTATAGGATAATCCTCTGACACGGAAAATATGCATCCTAAGTGGAATTTTATATGAGGTGTTGTCACAAACACCATGTTACTTAACAGTACATACATTGACATTATTTATCCAATGATGGATTTGAACTCACTACTTATCTATTTACTCAATTTATACAACACGGAAATAGACACAATTATCACAGGAGCCCTGTGAGTTGCAAGGGCACAGTGTGCAATTTTGACATGCTGACCATATCAGTAGATTGTAGGGAAGATGCTTGTGCTAAAAGTGGGATAGCGGGATGGGAACATCCTTTCCCTTGTTAAAATCTTCTACTGCATGGAGGTTGATACAGCACAACCTACCAGGAAACTATATGTAACTGACACTGAAGCCGCACACACACACACACACACACACACACACACACACACACACACACACACACACACACACACACACACACACACACACACACACACACACACACACACACACACACACACACATCCCCATTGTGAGATTTGGAACTTCTATCTATCCAGTTGTGCAATCTAGAGAGCACTGTATTAGCTGAAAGCATCACAGGACAAATCTGAGTCTTAAAGGGTAAGTGTACACTTTTATCACTGTTTTGCAGAGAAGAATTTTGTGTTAATAGTGGGATAAACCACAGAGGGAGTGGTGTCCAAAGTTAACATTTTTTCCTAAGGAGATATGGATACAGTACATCTCATAGGTTCATCGGTAGGTGCTAGGCTATTGGCCCCAGGGCCTATACAAGCCTAGCCAAAAAGGTACCCTGGCTTTCACCACCCAAGAAAATTATTTTCCTGTACCCCTGTCAAGCAGAACCACAGAAGTGATCCCCGGGGTGAATTCCCTATTACCCATCCAATCATCAAGATTCTTCTTGAAGAGTGCTAATGAGGCACTCTGTTTGACATAGATAGATAGTCTGTTCCAGAGAATGGGAAGTCACTGGGACAGGAATCTATCCCTCCAGCATGTTCCGTTTATTGTGGTGACAAGGTTTAGGTTCCTAGAGCATGTAGCCCAGAGGGATTGGGATTTCTTTACGTGGAGCATGTCCAACAGCTCTGGGTTTGACATAGCTTTGTATGTTAGGCAGAGATCGCCTATGAGTAGGCGATATGCGACGGAGTAAAGCTGAAGTTTTTTGAGTCGGTCTGCATAAGGCATCTGCTTGAGGCCAGTAATCCTCTTTGTGAGGTATTTTTGTGGCCTTTCCAGTTGTTGTAGATGTCTTGTGATTTACATACCAAAAGGTGTGTTGTACTCTATAATGGGTCTAATGAGTGATGAGAAGAGGGGAACAATGATCTCTTTTTTTATGGATGAGAAACCTTTTGTGATGAGGTGTGCCATGTAGAAGGATTTCCTGACCACTGTGGTGATGTGATTATCAAAGGAGAGACTACTGTTCACCTGTGTTCCAAGGTCTCTTATCACACTTTCGGTGATAAGTAGACTACTGCCTATGTGGTAGTTCATGGGTAGAGAGTTTTTACCAAAGGGAATGACAATGCACTTTTTGGCATTGAGCTTGAGACCATAGCTTTGACATCAGGCATCTGTCTCAGTAAGGCCCTTTTGTAGGATGTCCACATCATTAGGAGTTTCGATTATGGCTCCTAGTTTGCAGTCATCTGAGAATTTAGTTAGCCAAAGACCTTCTGTGTTAGCCTGTACTTCAGAGAAGAATATACCAAACAGGAGAGGACCCAGGATTGAACCCTGTGATACTCCACTTGTCACTGATCTGAAGTCTGATTTGGAGTCTGCTACTTTCACAGTGTGGGTTCTGTCATTAAGCCAGTTGGCAACCCATCTTGTGACATAGGGATTTATACCTAGTTTAGTGAGTTTATCTATAATTCCAGAGTGGAGGATGGTGTTGAACACCTTGGCAAGATCTAGATAGGCTGTGTGAACCACCTTACCCTCATCTATGCCTTCAAAGAAGTCTATCAGGTTTAGGAGACATGATCTGCCTTTTACAATCCCGAACTGTGTGGGGTCCAGAGTTTGGAGATCTCCAATGTCTTTGTTTATGAGTTCCATAATGATATGTTCCATGGCCTTGCAGACCAGGCTAGTTAGGCTAATGGGGCGGTAGTTCCCAGGGTCTATTGTGCCCCCCCCTTTGTGGAGTGGGATAACCATTGTGGTCCACCATTCGATGGGCACAAAGCCTGAGGTGAGGCTATGATTGAACATGGTACTTAGATAGGGTGCCAGTTCATTCTGTAGTTCATGTAGAAGGCAGTTTGGGATGTTGTCAGGTCCCATGGATGCTGTGTTCTTGACTTTGGAAAGTAAGGTTTTTACCTGTGCAGCTGTGATTACAGGAACTCAGGAACTTTGCATTCTTTCAGTATAAAGATGGGCTCTTTAGGGGGTGAGAGGGGGGGTAAAGTTAGCACTGAACCTATCTGCCAGGATGTTGGCAATATCAGTTGGTTCTGTATATTTAGTCTCATTGTGCTGTAACTCAGAGCAGATATGAGTGTTGCCATTGAGATTCTTGACATAGCTATAGAATGCTTTGTGGTTGTCTTTAGAATCAGTGGCGATTTTGTTTTCATAACTAGCTTTGGAGGATTTTATGAGGGATCTCAGCTTCTTACTGAGGCTGACCAGAGAGTTCCTCCAATCGTGGGAATTTACTCTTTTTTGCAACAGTTTCTTTCTTCTGTTGTAGAGTTTGTTTATGACAGGAGACCACCAGATTGGCTTCCTTTTTTTGGAGGATAGCATCTTGGTTCTGTTAGGGATAGCATGATCCATGCACTCGTGTAAGTGCTTCTAAAGTGCATTTGTGTAGGATTCAGAAGTCGTACCTCTATTGTCCATCTGCATGGGTGTCGTGAAGTTTGCCACTTCTGTCTTAAGAAGTGTAAAGTTGGCTTTGGAGAAATTTTTTACGGTTGTTTTCCTAATGGGGCATGGGAGCGGGATGTGGATGTCTAGGGTGATTAGCTTGTGGTCGGATCTGATCAACTAGGAGCTGATCTCTGATGTGGAACACTGGTCACCCATGCACAGATGTCAATGTTCTCCATTTTAAGGAGTGCCTTGAGTGAGTGCATTTTGAGGTTTAGACTTCTAGGATATTGCTGCCCCTGGTGGGGGTGTGGATAAGTTGATCCAAGGCATTGGAATTGATGATTTCCAGAAAACGTTAAGCAAAAGAGTTGGTACACGAGTAGTTTTCCCAGTTAATGGTAGGGTAGTTGAAATCACCCATTATTAGAGTGTTGGGTTGTACCTTAATATTTTCCAGTGTATCAAGAAAAGAGGAGTGGGAATCCTTGGGCATGGTAGGGTGGTCTGTAGCAAGCTACAATCTGGATTGCAGTTTTGCCCAGAGTTAGTTGAACTTGGATAATCTTGGATGCATTATGCTGAGCAACTAGCTTGGAGGTGTGAATATCCTTAATGAATATGGACACGCCTCCACCTTTAGTGTTTTGGTCCGGGTTTGGTGGCCAAAAGGTGTGGTATGAATTATAGCCTGGTAATGCATGGGTGCTCTCTGGAGCTTTGAACCAGGTCTCTGTCACTGCACAGATGTCAATGTTCTCCATTTTAAGGAGTGCCTCAAGTGAGTATATTTTGAGGTTTAGACTTCTAGCATTGAGTAGCATTACCCTCAGATTTTGCTTGTCTGTTCCTGTTATGGTGATGAATTTGTAATTTGAACCTTGCCTAAAAAGGCACTATAGGGGTGGCAAGAGCCTTTGCCAGTATCCAGAATCCCAGTCTCAATCCCAACCACAATCTCTTGACAAAGGTTTACTTTCATGGCACTAGCAGCCCACAGATGTTCAGATTCACCACTGATTGATTTGAACCACATATCTTAAACAGTTACACAATCTAGAAAGCACAGTATTAGCCACAAGTGCCACTGGATAAGTCTAATTCTCATGGGGACAGAATATAGTTTTGACAGGATGACCTTATCAGTATGTTGCAGAGAAGATGTTTTTGGTAAAACTGAGGTAAGGGGATGGTTGAATACTCACCCTGGTTAAATTTTTATCCTTACTCAAAGTTGATATATCATGTCTATTCAGTAAGCTTTATACACTTGATATTACAGCCACATACAAAAGTTCACCACAGTGAGAATTGAATCTCCTACCTATCTAATTACACAGTCTAGAGAGCACCGTATCAGTCGTGAGTGCCACAGGAGAAGTCTGACTATTAAGGGGAGAGAGTGCACTTTTGAAAGGATGACCTCATCAGTGTGTTGCAGAGATGTTTCTGTTAAAAGTGGATAAAGTGCAGAGAGATGTATGCAAAGCTAAATGTATTCTCCTCAGTGGAAGTGAACACAGCATACTTGACATTGAAACGTTACTTATCTTTCACTATATCCCCCAGACACAGAGTTACATGTTTCCTAGGGCAAGGAATGAACCTCATCCATATCTAGGAATACAATCTAGAGAACACAGTATTAATCAAGGCATCACAAGAGAAGTCTGAATTGAATACTGTGAAAAAGTATATTTGTAATTAATAAATGAATACTGTGTGGAACAGCTGGTATTGTGAATCATAGGTTTTGGGGCAAATGCATATGTGTGAATAGGCCAATGTCACAGCACTGTGATTGTCCCATGTAATGACAATACTTATCTGCTAAGATTTATATACTGTCCTTCATGTACATTGTATTGCTGTGAGGGGCATGCACCTGTTTCACAGTATGAGATGCCAGTGACAACCACAGTTATAAACCACTGAATTATCAACCATGCATTCCTGCCACTACATTCTGGGATGATTGCACACTTGTCTTGTCTCATGCTTGCACAACATGCATTGACAATGCAAACAGACACTTCCTAAATAAGACAGTGCACTGCAGAATATAGTGATGGATTATGTGTGACTTGGTTAAGCAGCATTGTAACGTAGTGGCAAGTGTAACCACTGGAGTGCAGACCTACATTAACAGACTGACATAACTGAGTTAACATCACTCTGAAATCCAGATAAGTTGTCAAAATTCAATACAGACATTGTGCAACCTAAACAAAGAATTATTTGTTGTATTTTTTTTTACTCTGTGCCTGAAGCAAAGTTCTGGCAAGCTCAACTGTGTTGCTGATGGCAAAGTATTACTGCATATGTAATCATACCTTGAGGTGTTGGTAATCAGCAGTAGTCTATGGTGTTCTATCCCAATTTTCATGCAAAGAAGCATTATACACATACTACCATGTGTGAATATCATGGAATACAGAACAGATATGTGTTATGGTTATGTTTTAAGTGTGATGCTTTGTCATGACAGTTGCTGTTAGTCAATCCTTATATGTATTCTACAAGTGTATTATGAAACACATAAGAGGCCAAGCATGTTATTGCTGGAGGAAACATGGCATATGGAAACAGTTTTGAATCAAAGAGGTTTATGGGATGATACAGAAGGGGTGGGAAGAGATGAAGAGTTGATAAGAATAGACAATGCAGACATGCTAACACATTAGTTCATGTTTCATTTCTGAGCATATCTGTGTTGTGTTACTGTTTGCTTTATCAGCATAATTATTCATACAAGATCTATACATGAGAAGCTTCACAAAAAGGAACAAGCACATTAGTATTGCAGCAGGAGGATAATGATGTGTTAAGAAAAGGTGTAGCCAATGTTTATACCCACAGGAGTCATACAAAGCTTTCAGAACTAGTTTTTCATTCATCTGAATTTGAACCTTGAGAGTATTCAAAGAAAAATCTGCAGACCTGAGTATTATATAAACACACCACATAGGAATTCCTACATCACAAAGTTCCCATGTGACAACAGATTGCAGAAAAGGAGAATGTATGTATGACTCTTCATTACTCTCACGACAACTGTAAGCTATACATACAAGTTTTCAATTGTTCAAAAGTAGATTCATTTGACTAAACATAGCTAAGCACAGCAGCACAAATGGCATCACAGTAATGCAGCCAAAGCAAAAGCTCACAGGATTTTGCGATAAGCTGTGTGCTTCCATTTGGCCTCAGTTGCAGTTGGTGCTCAGTGCCAGACATTGGGCAAATGCTGAAGAAGAGTAATACCAAAGAGGGGTGAAGATACATAGACAGGGTAAGAAGGAGAAAGAAACCAAGTAGATTATGTCTGAAGCATGATAATATTGGCTCATAACTATATGTAGGAAACAGCTACACATACAATATTGTACTAAAACAATCGGTAACAGTTAGCTAATGCTTGTTTAGAGCCCTTGAAAGTATGCAAGGATCTATCTATAGATATGAGCATTATCTTATTACCCCACTAAGGAACTCCTACTTCATGCACTTTAAATAACACAATTGAAGGACAGTGACAACTTATTGAAGCAGAAGGGGTGAACAGACAAAGACAAAGATGGAGAGAACAATATCAACAGTATTTTTGTGGGACATGGATGACCTTCTGTAAGGTGTGTTATTCTTACTTATTTCCTCATTATTAAGCTGCCATGCTCTGCACAATAAAGTCCTTGCTATGGGGAGCAATAAGGGTAGGAGAGTGCAACTAACGTTAAAACATAAGCCGGATAAGGGTGGCTTAGTATGTCTCCCTGTTGGGGCTGCAGCATTTTTGCAAATGATGTTTTGCTACACTGTTCAAATTGTATGTTAATGAAATGTAAGTAAGAGAGAAATGCAGGTGTTTGCAGTTAACTATATGATAGTATATGATAGTAATATAAAATGTCATGAAATAATTTGACCTACAGCTGTAATCAAACCCATGGCACTGTGGAAGAATATCAGTATACAAATGGGAATTATCTTCATTTACCATATAGTAACTTCTAGTTCATTACATTCAGCAGCCTAAGAACCATTTAAGTAACTGTTTCACACTACTGCCTCTCTAGTCTGGGTTTACTCTGTACTCCTATAGCAGAGTGGATTTCAGCACATTTGCAAAAAAGTAATCACAGTACTGTGGCTGAAATTAAAATTTTCAGCTTTGGCCATAGGAAGTTGAACAACATTCCCTGGCACTCAGCATTGGTGTGCTATGCCGACTTCCACATAAATGCTGAGGACAAAAGGCAGTGCCTTTTCCATAGCCATTTCTAGCCATTTGTGTTGTATGTGATTCTATGTTTGACCAGATTAAAAGTGTGAAAAAGGAGTTGATAGGACAATGGTAAAAATGGGGGAAGCAAGCAGAGGGCAGGACACAGGGGAAAGAATACAGACATTTGCAGGAGGGTGGTGGGAGAGCACCATAGCTATCCACTTCTTCAGAACATAAATGTAGAATTATACAAAAAGTTTCATGACCTTTGAGATTCACCACAAGACTAATGGGTGACAACAAAATAATGTTGTATAGCCAATTGGACCAAATCAAGTGGGTCAAGATGACGCATAGGCAAAGTGTAGAGCTATGTATGGCTGTAGGTTTTTGTGGGATAGGTGCACTTTTTTGTGAGAGAGATAAATGTTGGTTAAGGTGCTTAAGAATGAGAGGTTCAGGTAGGTAGGGTTAGTTAGGTAGCAGGCAAAGACATACAGAACATACCAGACAGACACAGGTGGTGATGGACACAAAAGGTTGGGTGACAGTATTATTGGCGATTGGTAGGGGACCTCAGAGATGCATCCATGCCCAGCTTGAGAGCTGTGAGAATCTAGTTCTGACCCTCAGAACTGTCATAACTGTCTCCTGTGCCAGCTACTTAAGTCAGTACTGGAAGAGGCATTGTTTTGGAAACATGACACATGACCTATTCAACCCTGCCAAGTCAGGCCCCGGGCCTCTGCTGAAAATGAACAGCTGTGTCCAGTTGACCTTCCCGGTAAACAAGTGTAAAATAAAATTATGACCTCCATGTTGTTAGCTCCTATTGGATGACAAAATCACCACTTTCACTACTACTACTTCTGGAGAGTACCACTGCACCAGCAGCTGGGGAAAGCTACCTGATGCAGGTGGAGTAAGTAGGACAGGAGTTCTGGAGACAATGCTGGCAGGTTGTGACACAGATGTGCTGGGTGTCTGTGCTGTCTGTGGTGGTACTGCCACAGCCACCTGTGGAGCATGGTGGACTGAACACCAGTAGTTGGTCTACCTCCCTGTGCTGATGTTCATGTTTTCAGTCGCAATGTATAAAAAAAGGAGGGATAAAGGGTGGAGGAGACAAAAAAGACAGAATTAGATCAATTGCATGCCATATTACTTTATTATTTAATTTCATAAAACTAAAAGAGAAATTCATAACTACACCTTAGTCACATCCAGATATGATGGGAAGGCATGATTCTGTCCTTAAATCAATTTATCACAATGGTATGATATGACTAATACAACTATGTATTTCACTGTGCCACATTTGACATCTGCTTTCTAAACTAGTATGTGCATTTTCAAATATTGAATTTTAATGCCATGTAGAATTAAAGTTAAAATATCTTATAAATATTACCTATATAACAATCAAAAATTTGTTTCTGGGTATTGAACCACACACAATTAATCTAATCTTGTAACCAACAATAAGGTGATGGTGTAGTATGGGTATACAGACAATATGAACAAATGGACCAAAAATGCTAGAAGCACACTAAAGGGTAATTCAATAAAGCTTATACAGATGTTTTTTCTGTGTAGGTATAGTGGCACAGTGCTTACATGGAAGTAAGCAGATGTGTGATACAGTAAACAGAGCTGAGAGGCATGCACGAGTGAGCCAATACAGAAGGGTCTGTGGCATGCAAATCACCAAAGCAGGTGAATTACATACAAATGATGGTGGCAGAGAGATCCAGCAAGCATACAGGCAGTCCTGCAGACCCTGTGGTGGTTTCCGAAATGTACACAGAAAAATTCTGTGTACAGGATGTTAAACATTTTACTGATTGAAGTCTTAAACCATCGAAACCAAAAAAAAAAAAAAAAATACTAAATTAAAAAAAATAAACCAAATAGTGTGTAGGCAGGGGGGCAAGCCCCCCTGCACCCCCCACCCCCTACTTAAATATACCAACTCTGAGAATGCACTACATAGAAGTAAATGGAAATCTCCCCCTACAGAGATTTTCTGTTTAAACGTTCAATGTAGTGTGCTTTTAGTATTCTCGTGTCGACAATATCGTATTCGATATTGTCAGACTTTGAGATTTTAATATAGACCCATCCAAAACCTAATGGAAAATAAATTAAAATATTTTTTTTTAATAATCAGGTTATGTTTGCATAGTGCGCCACAGTGTGCAAATATGCTGTTATGAAAAATAAAAAATTTAATACGTGTAAAAACGTAAATTAGTAGTATGTGACAGTAATACATTACAGGATCCTGCATGTAGTATGTACAATGGTAGATTGCTGTGGTTGCTAATGAAGCAGGGCCTAGAACCATATAGTTTCCAGGTTGTGTGCACAGATCTCTATGCAAATGAGCTGGGGTTACTGAATAGCACAAATGGGTATCTGTGTCCACAGATCCCATCCATGTAGGCAGAGAGCCATGTTGGTGTCCACAGAAGAGGTAGCTGACATCAAAAGGGGGTGTGTCCTTATTCTTTTAAGCTCATTGGAGCTCAGCAGCTCCTGTTTGTGTGGTGTGGCCCTCTGCTGAGCAGGGGGGGGGGGTATCCAGTGACTGCTGACCTTTTTTTACCTTCGGGGCACATGTTTCAGCATGTTTCTGCATGTTTGCTTGGTGTGCTGCTGTGCTGAGCATGCCCATCCATGAGGGTGTGTCTACTGACTGCTGGGCATTGTTTATCTTTGTGGCACGGGTTTGTGCGGTGTGCCACAGTGCTCAGTGAGGAAGGCTGTTTAAAAAAAAAATTGGCTGAGAAAGCCAATGATAAATTAAGTACTGATGACCCCTGTCTCACTTAAACTGGGGCCATTAAAACCCCTTAATGATGTACTTGGTAGGTGGAATGCATCATAGGTAGCCAATCACACAGGCTGCACCTACAGCAGGGAACTATAAAGGTTGCATACACCCTACAATCTGATTTCACCCTCATATACTCTGCACCAGTGGAGTACAAACTTATGATTTTTAACTGAAGGAACGCTAGGGGCTGCTGCAGGTCTGCTACATTTGTAAGTGCTAGACGCTGAGATCAGTGCTGATGCTGCTGCTGTCAATAGGCCTAGACTGAGAAGGAGAACAGGGTTCAGGCCCAGGGAAACCTTTCAGAATCTACATGACCAGGAGATTGTAGAGCACTACATCATGGAAAGGGACATATTACAAAAACTCACTGAGCTCTGCCGCCCTCAACTCAGACCCAGAGCCAACAGAGGGGAACCCATCCCAGTGGAAGCAAAGGTATGTGTAGCCCTTAGGATACTAGCTACAGGTACTTTCTAAAGATCAACTGGGGACATGATGGGGGTCTATCAAACATCACCATCCAGGGTACTCCACCAGTTCATGGATGCCATGCTAGCACATGCCAGTGAGCACATTTATTTACTCCACACCCCCGTGGAGTGGGCCAGCATTATGCAACTCTTCTACCATGTAGCACACTGCCCTGAAGTACTGGGTGCCATAGGTTGCACTTATGTAAACATCAAGGCACAACCCAATGAGGAGGGTAGAATCTACATCAACCACAAGGAATATCACTCCATCAACTGCCAGATCATGTGCAGTGGCCAGGGCATTATCATAAATGTGTTTGCTGGCAGCCCTGGCAGTTATCACAACTCCCATATCTAGCATGCATCAGAGCTGCACCGGAAGTTTGCTAGGGGGGATATCCTGTATTGTCATTTACTGTGGGATGTTGGCTACGCACTGGAACCATGGATGATGACACCTATCAGAAATGCACACACACCTACCAAAGAATGCCATAATGAGGCACATACACAAACTAGGAACATCACAGAGCATGTGCTTCGGCTGCTGAAGTCACAATTCTGGTGCCTCGATATATCTGGTGGAGCCCTGCAGTACTCTCCAGCCACATGTGTATGTGCCATGCTACACAATATGATCTTGTGGAAACAGCTGCAGCAGGATCAACTAAGGGAAGGGATACAGGGTGACTCAAAGGAGGAGCCTCCTGAGGTTGTCCCTTTAGGCAGACATAGGAGTGCCCAGTATGCCATGGCCTTGGTCAAGAGACAATGCATAGCAGATGCACTGACAATCTAGGGCCCTAGGGACTGACTCGCATACATATACTAAAAATGATGCCAGCCAGCTCACACAACCTTTACCTAACCATGTATTGGCTGTGTACTTCATGCATTAGACAGAGTCAGCCCCAAACTACAGGTATGTCAACTGCTGCATTTGCAAGGTAAGTCACTGTCCTATACACCACTTGTGCGGGGAACTAGACTATGGTAGCATATGTATGGAGTGTCGTATGTACACAAGGGAGTATATATTAGGCTACTGAGCTACTTGCAGAGATCTATAGTGGGCTGCTGGGCTACTTGGAGAGATCTAACAGCCACTTGGGACGACAGGTACTCTGTCCAATAGTATGTGCCCCATAATATTCAGTAGGCTACATGGCTGGAAACTCCACTACACTATTCAAGGGAGATTCCAAACAGTGGGGTCACAAGACAGTTGCATTACTGCCTATGCCAGCAGAGCATGGGCTGGTCATCCCCCACCCCAAACACATCAGTGTTCCCATACAACTGCTGTAACAGTAAGTCTGCAATGATATATCAGCAGACCAGACAATTCCAGGGCTGTGACATAGAACCTGGCCACACATTGTATTTCTCACATAATGCAGGGGTGATAGTGTTTGCCTGTATGTTGATGAGTGTGAGGAATAACACATCTCTGTCTGACAGCTGGTGTGGCTTACTGGGCTAGGGACATTAGCATGGGTGATGATGTTTATGGTTCAAATTTGGCGGTATTTACATCTTTTGCATGTGAGGTACTCATATGGTGGCATTCCCACAGACTATCATAACCCCTCAATCTGTTACTGCAAGAAAGCTGGACAAAGCCAGAGTGAATGGGCGGACAAAGGGCCAAACTTACAGACAGACATTGTACATGCTCTGAGTAACCTAGAAGGTGGCTGGTATAACAGCAGGTTACAACAGGTCATATTAGCTGTAGGATGTAAAAGTCATCACTGAAATGTGTTAGTAGTTACAACAATTCACTGACTGCATTTTACAGTATATTACTGGAAAACCACAAATGTATGAGGAACAGAGCAGACATATGGGGCAAAATGCTGGACATTCTGCAAAAACATGTACAGGGAGAAGTATGCAGACTGTCACCATGTGTGTGGTGTTACATCATGCACCCCAGTCACACCATATCTCTCAATCTCTTAGAGCAAGAAATCTGGCCAAAGCCATGAATAAAACTGGGACAAATGTCCACAAATAGGGACAAGTTTTAAATATTGCTCTTACAAATGTAGAAAGTTGATAGAATAACAGGTCTTGCATTAGCATGAATCTCCTGATGTGTATGGAGTCTGAAACTCAAATGTCTGTCATTATTTCTTAACTTCAGTCTTTAATAATTTGCACCTAATTTGCCAGAAAACCACAATGTTGTGTAAAATGGACCAAAAATATGAGGGAAAAAATCTGTGCATTCTGTCAAAATCTTTTCAGTTGAGAGGTATGAGTCACATATTAAGTTCAGCAAACAGCCGGGGAATGCCTTGGACAATATCAGGGAAGTGCTGTACTGTGGAAACAGGTGCAGCAGCCAATGGTCTGCAGCACACAAAATCCCGGACTGGAGTACAGGTAGATCTGGTCTGGAATCACCTTGTAAGTACTGACAGTCAAACTGGACATGCTCCTACACTTACCTAACTTGAGCCCAAGTCTGTTGCCTCTTGTGCCCAAAGAACTTGAGCCCAAGTCTATTGCCTCTTCTGCCCAAAGACATGCTATGTGGAAATATGTCTGTACATGCAGACAACTAAGTATACATATCAGTCTCTCCGTTTCCCCCTCACACATGATCAGTGTCTCTATCAGTATGTGGAACATGTGTGTGTGTGTGTGTGTGTGTGTGTGTGTGTGTGTGTGTGTGTGTGTGTGTGTGTGTGTGTGTGTGTGTGTGTGTGTGTGTGTGTGTGGGGGGGGGTTATGAATGTCCCCACATACCCTTGGAATGCCGAGGTTATCTGCACTTACACATCACAACAGCTGTCCGAAGGAACCAGACCAAGGCTGCAACAGTACATAATCCACTCACCCACAGACCCCTGTAGCTGTGAAATGTCACCCTGTTGACAGACACAGGTGTGCAGGTGTTGTAATGTACAATGGTTTCAACACATGCCTTGGACAGGTCATATTGTTCCTGGCCACATGTTTGCCTATCTAACTGCAACCAGCCACATATGTCCATAGTGGTAACTGTACACACATAGCAGGGATATTAACAGGTATCCCACTCCTACGACACTAGATACACTACCAGTATCAAGCAGTATCACTCTGCATGCCACACATGCTAACAGAAGGCCACTTTGCATACTCCACAAGTACTTTGCCTGCATTCACATATACAACAGAGATAACCTGTGGCACGTGCAATAAGTACTGTGAGCTATAGTGTGTAATAGTAGATAGGTAGAGTTTCTAATCTCACATCAACCAACTGTGTGTGTGTGTGTGTGTGTGTGTGTGTGTGTGTGTGTGTGTGTGTGTGTGTACTTATATCCCCATGCAGCACTACAGACATGCTCATCTGGCCTATGTCTGTGGAATGGTCTGAAGGCCTGCTGATGTCATCCACTTTAAGAGTGCTGGTTGACAGTGTAATATCAGATAAACACCATGGCACATTCAATAAATACTGCAAGCTATTGTGTGCACTAGTGGATAGGTAGGGGTTCTAATCTCTAATCTCACATCATCCAATCTGTGTGTGTGTAAATATATCCCCTTGCAACACTTCACATCATCCATCTTTTGTGTGAGCAAATATATCCTCTTGCAGCACTACAGACATGCCCATCTGGTCTATCTATGTGCAATGTATTCTGGGATGTTGTTCAAGAAATTGAATATTACAGGTGCTCTGAAGTAAACACGGGTATCACACCATGAAGTGACTGAAGGTTGG
Source organism: Protopterus annectens (assembly GCF_019279795.1). Taxonomy (NCBI): domain Eukaryota; kingdom Metazoa; phylum Chordata; order Ceratodontiformes; family Protopteridae; genus Protopterus; species Protopterus annectens. Next base: position 1,551,318,443 of record NC_056731.1, on the reverse strand, counting down.
CCAATAAAGAACTGTTATGCTAAAGTGTAGATGTGGAGTTGTATTACAAGATATAATACAATATATTTGTTCTGCACTAAGATCTGAACCTAGAGTAGTACTATCTAAGGTATTATAATGTGTTGCTCTCAGGATTGTCTTGTATTAACCTTTGCATTTCAGCTAAATGCATTCCTGAATGTAGGTACACTGATACAGGCAAGTATGAAACTATAATAGCTGTAGACTGCAACTATACTGTCTGCAAATGTATATGGGACAGGTAGGCAACCCAACACCCCAATATAGTCTGTACAGCTCACACATATTCCCATCCACTAGGGGTTAATTGTGTACACCTGCAATCCAAATATTAACACACAGTTCACGTACTATCTATGTCATGCATGAATCTCATACATGTATGTTCAACTGTCACTGCAGTCTTGTGTGACACTCTACCTATATTACCAGGTTAGACTTTGTCACCGGGTGAGCTTTAGGTGCATATTACTCAATCAGAACACAGCAGTGGCCCAGTACCTCAGTATGATAAGCAATATATGTGTTATTCATTTTGTCACACACAGACTGGGGTTTGAATCCAGGAACAGGTACTAAGATATATTTATAGTAACAGACAAGTAGTACTATTTGTAGAAACAGTTATGTATTGTTAACAGATATACTCCCCACAAGACTTGCAAGTAAATAAATGTCTGTATTAACCGTATAAAGGGTATACTAATGTCTGTGTCCAGATGTACTAGTGCATAAACAGCATTGCTCAGCAAAATGATAAGACTCCATTAAATAAAATGTCATAAAGTACACTACTATTACAAGTTAATAAGACAAATTAAATGGTTTATTGTCAATACGGCTGTATGCCTAATGTGTCTGTGAATGGCTGATGATAGTCTAATCCCATGCCTGCCAATGATGGCAGGATAAGTATAAACTCTCTGTACTGTGCACGATACATGTCTCTCAAGTGTTATGCTGTCATGGATAGTAATAAATGCTGCCAAAAACCTTGGACACAGATATAAACCCAGTTGAAGTATGCCAGTAGCACACCCACACAACATCAGTGCAGAGTACACCTTGGTAGTCATATATGTTCCCCTGACATGTAATAGCCCCCTGTAGTTATGTAGATGTTACTGCTTGGCTCATACCATCCCATCCAGATAGCTTGAGAGGTATGTATGTATGTGCTACAGAAGCTATAGGGCACTTGTTAGACATAAAGTAAGGGCAGACCTTTAGAGTATTGAGTGGTACTGTTGTAAAAATATAGCATATGCAGTTGATAATGGAATGTCTTTCTCTCCCCCCACCCTTTACCTGCATCACAAATTATTATTCTTATACTACGGGTATGGTTCTATTTTCACATATGATGTTCTCAAAACCTAATGTTGGGCCTTGTGTTGTATTAACGGTTATATATTATAATGGTTGCATACTAACATACCTTGTTGAAATACCACTATTGTTAGCCTTTTGCCGTAACTGTTACTGACATGTTGTTACAATACTGACTGTTATTCCATTTATGCCCTTGTTCTGTATGCTATGCAATTCTATTGTTCTGGGTTAATTGGAACATCCATGCATGCTGTTATAACTAATGTTTAAATGTTCTGTTCATGACTAAGCTATACACTTTGACAAACCTAAACACCATAGCACAATTGGGTAGGCCATTTCCAGTGGATCCACCTATCTCACCTCATCTGGCCATGGCATTGGGTCCCAGCATTGGGTCCTAGCACGTCTGGGACCCAACCTGCAGCTGCCCCTTCCACTGGTCCTGCATCGCCCATGGGTGGAACCACCTCAAGGGATGGGACCCACCCCCCGGGTGCTGGTGCAGAGAGGGACTAGTCACTACTTGGAAGCAGTTTTCAGGCATGGTGTGCAGGGTTATCCAGCATGATTTGGATGATCAACTGCACCAAGATTGAGGCAGACTGGCACACCTGGAGGGGCAGGCCAACCCTAGTGCCCTGTCTTCAGCACAGCCACCCTCGGGGCCATGAAGGAGCAGTGGTAACTACCCAAGGGTGGGGAGCTCAGTCCCACTGTTGCCTTCTGGGGGCACTTGGTCCTCTGATTCCCAAACACCCTCCCCATCCAAGGTGTTTCCCCCTCATGTGTCATACACTGCCCTCCGCTGTGTTGTCTGTCTGCAAACTCAACCTCTCCTACCCAACTTACCTCCCCAAACTTACTTACATCCCTTCCCCAACATTCCACTCTCTCCTTAAAAAAAAAAATGGGCATCTGTTCCACAAAAAAAATATCGCCCCATACATAACTCTCCATTTTGCCACCATGTACACTGACATCAGTCAGTCATCCCAGCAATTAATCAACAAAGTTATATCACCCACACTCCTCCCTCTTGGATGTTAGGCTCCAAATTCCAGATTGTGCACAACATGCACAGCTGTTGCTGTACAAGAAATGAGGAGCTAAGGTCCTTTCCTACACCCATCCTGCACATCCCTACTTGTCTTTCATATTGTTTTCTCCCTGCTTGCCCCCATTTCACCACTTTCATATCACCCCTTTTTACTTTTCTTTTTTTGGAAATAGCATGGGTTTAAGCTGGACTAAGTGCGTCTTGGCATTGTGGCGCATCACACAACCCCATTTAAAACTGCTTTAATCATCTTATCTGATTCTGTTATGCACATCAAAAAAGTAATCAACCCTGCAAAGGCTCAAACCCAGGACTTTGAACAGTATATTTGCCCACTAGGCCACTCAGCTCTGGAGAGTAACTGGGGTTTTTATAAATATATCATGTATTCCACTGATGTCACATCAGCAAAAATACTCACCCCTGCCAAGTATTGGACCAAGGACCATGTCAACTACAATATAGTGCATTAGCCTATTAAGCCACTCAACTGTGAAGACAGACTGGTGCTTTTACAAACATATTGACAGTGACACAATACTTGTACATATAATGGGATAAATAGTGTACTAGTGCCTGTGATGCAGAGACTGAACTAGTACACAGCCACATACATGTTGATGGATGTATGTGTGGCCTATGATATCAGGTAGAACTGACAACTGCACAAACTATTGCAGAATGTCCACAGTTGTGCCACCTGCTTATGGCATGGCTGTCAAAAAACCTATTCTGTGTGCTGAAGTACTGGCAAGTCACTGTAGACTGAGGTTGCAAATCATGACAGACAGGCCAGTGTCACATGTCATAACCATCCAAACACCCATGTTCACATGCACATATGTCTTACAACTACACCTGCCATGATAATGACTCAGTAGCTCTATCTGTTACATTCCTAGCATGTGTTACACCTGGACACCCACAGTCCTGACCCACATTCCAGTATGTTGCATGACAACTACAAGCTTGTCAATACAGCATAAAAATTACTGAGCCCTACAATGTCCAACAGAACTGGTTGCTGCTACCACAGACACTGCCACCCACAGTAGCATGTCAAAGGCCTGTAGGGTGGGACACTTGTCACAAATATGAAGAGGTGTCCAAAATGTTGCATACCACTCTCTGGATGGCACTATTACTTAACATATGTACCAGAGGCACATGCCTCACCTAGACTGTTACAGGTACCCTCATCCTGGCTATGCTGTGATAACAGAGCTGGCACTGCTCCCTCACTGACATATACAGCTCGCTGTCCCTCAGTGTATTCACAATCCTCGGTATGACCCCTGGCCAGAATGCAGCAGCTGCAGCCTGCTACACATGCAGCAGTATGTTCAGCTACCTGCTACAGAACTACCATACCTCCCAAACACCTAGAACAGGGCATCCATGCAATACCCGTACACAAAGGGTTGGGGGGGATGGTCAGGTGACAGGGACATGTGTCACAGTCTCCCCCTACAAACATACACAGCTGATAGACCAGCATCAACTGCAGCAGCATGCACATTCAGGTAAAAATGATGTATAACACTCACATCTGCCTGTTTCCTTACTGACCCCAACACACATTGTTAAACAGTAAACTGCCACAGAATCAGAAAGTTTGTTAACAATGGGCAAACATAGAATGCAAAATTGTGGACATACCACATCAGTCCAAACAGTAGACAGGATTTCTGTCTACCTTCTGTGATGTTGTAGCTCCCACACCTCGATAATGTCCTCCTCACAAGGGCCAAGGCCTATATGAAGGTCTTAATTATAGCACTGTGTTGCCATGCCATTGGCTAATGAAAATGCAACCCAGCTGTTCTGGATGCTATTAGCAAGTGTGAGTCACAGATTGGTGCACAGGCAATCACCTGTTCATGAGCATTACCTGCAAAAGGCAAGCTGCTGCCAGGTCTATATTACCAAATTGAAAAGACCTGTAATCGATTGGCACTTACATCAAAAATGCCATTTATCGAAGTCACTCTTGTGGGGGGCTGCACCCTCCACACCCCCAGCTAATTATATATGCTAATTCTGAGATCGTACTACAGTGAGGAAGGGGCAAATTTTCTTATCTTCACTGTACGGCGATCTCACTATAAACACCTCAATGAACTGCAGTTTGATGTAAAATGCCATTCGATTACATGACTTTTGGATTTGGTGCTATAGACCCACTGCTGCCTATGGTAAACAGGTCTTAACTTTCTTCATGAAGACAGACTGCACTTTCCTAGGAAAACTACCACTGGATTTCTGCTCACAAAGGAGTACAGCACTATACCAGGAATGTCATAGAATTCTCCATGTAATGGAATGCAAATGGGGGGATGCAATCATGGGAAGTAAGAATTTCAACAGTAGGTCTCAACAACATATCCTGGAATGACATGTTGCTGTTAACTGTCAAGCACCTACAGTCTTCCCTTTTGGCTCTGTCTGCTGTGCATTGATCACGGTTCTGGCCCCTGAGTCCCCCCAGCAATGGTTAGCTTACGTGCAAATGCTACTGGATTGTCTGTTGTACAATAGAGACAGTAACTACTGGTGGATACAGCTGGCATATCACATCATGTACTGCCAGTGAGCCCCTCTCAGTCAGTGAATATCATACAGGCATAGCTTAAACATTGTACAGGTGTCCCTGACTGTTCCTGGCATACGGTGGCTAGGTCACTGTGTACTCCACACCTGTATCGCATTGCTTGACAGCTATGGCTAGCATAGCTGGTGACCCCCTGCAGCAAGACAGCAGATTATAGGCAGTAGTATTGCTGGACACAGGCTCCACCTCAACAACAGTGCGCACATATTGAGCATACAATGTAAGGGAATGAATACAGTACCAGATATTAATGTGCCATTACTGTGTTCTGAGGGATCTGGCATGTCACAGACACATTCTCCACAGTCTGAGGACAACCATTACATACTGTCCAACTGGTTTCTAGATATCCACATTTGTCTGGCAGAGGGTTCACATATTTCAGGCACATGTGCACCTTCCACAAACATCTGTGTACTGCACATGTCAGACACCTATGAGGAGGAAACCCTACACCACATTTGCACTGCTCTCAATTATTGTGTAGCAAAGATGCTGCTGGAATGTCCACATACACTTGTAGTACCACTCACATGTTTGTCAGATGGTGACTGTATGACATAGTACTGTAACGTTGTCCATAGGGGACACACCACAGTAGATGGCAGTGATAGGTGAGGACAAATAACAACACAGTCTGTCACAGCACACAGACCATAACTGGTATACCTAGGATCATGCGAGGTTACTAGGCTATGGGCCCTGATCCCCCATAAGCTTAGCCCAGATGTTAGCCCATGTATATGCAAGGCAGCACTTGATGCCCTTGTCCAACAGGGATACAGGTGGTATCCCAAGGGTGTAATGCTGTTAACCATACAGTTATCCAGGTTCCGCTTGCAAACTTGTAAATAGCTACCCTGCCTGATGAGGACGGGGTGTCCATTCCACAGCAGGCTGAGAATGTGGGACATGCAGCTGAGCTGCCAACAAGCCCAGTTGATGTCAATCACCAGGTTGAGGGCGTGTGTGGGGGTTAATAGAGTGGAGCTTCAGTTGCACTTGTGCAGCAGTTCCAGCAATGTGGCATCTGTGATTGTCTTGTATGCCAGACAGAGGTCACCTCTGAGGAGTATGTATGAAACTGGGTAGAAGGATGGGCTCATAGCCTGTGTATGGTAGATGTTTGAGGCCCTGGTATTCCCTGGTGGGGAACCTCTGTGATGTCCCCAGCTGCTGCATGTGCTCTGTGAGGTGAATGATGAACGGGGGATTATACTCAATAATGGGCCTTATTGGGGGGAATACAGGGATGTTATGACCCCATGTCCCTGGATGACATACCCTTATGTATGAGGTGGGCCATGTAGAAGGTTTACCTTACAACCATAGCAACATGGTGGTGAAATGTCATGTTGCCATCAACCTGTGTGCACAGATATCTCACTACTGATTGTGTGCTTAGGATGTTGTTAGCATTGTGACAATATGTGGGGACATCACTCTCCATAAAGGGGTTGACACTGCATTTCCTGGTATGCAGCCTGAGGCCATGTTTCTGGTACCAGTCATGTGAGACCCTCCTATGCAGATTTCCACATCACTAGGGAATCCAGTGACAGCACACAGCATGTAGTCATCTGCAAACAAGGTCGGCCATAGCCCAATGACTGTGCCATGCACCTCAGAAGTGTACATCACACATAAGAGAGGTCCAAACACAGAACACCAGGTTATGCCACTAGTTATGGGTCAACTGCTTGAGGTAGATCTCCCTATGTGGATTAGGTGGTTCATGTCCGTGAGCCAGTGTGCTACCCCTCTGGTAGCATATGGTACGATGCATACTTGGGAGCGTATATCTATTATGGCCAAGTGGGTTATACTGTGAAAGCCTTTGTCTAGGTCAAGGTAGGGAATGTGCACTGTCACCCCACTCCATGGCTTTGTTGACTGTGTCAAAGAGGTCAACTGAGTGTAACAGACATGATCCCTTCCTTAACAAAGCCTAACTGTGCGTGATGGAGTATGTGGAGCTCACCAATGTCTTTGTTAATGAGGTTCACTATAAACTGTGCTATGCCCTTGCAGATCAGCCTAGTTAGGCTGATGGATCTATAATGTGACAGATTGGTGGATGCCCAACCTTAGTGTAAAGGGGTGACAGTGATTTTCCTTCACACGGCTGAGAAAAAGGCTGTAGTCAGGCCTCCTTTGAACATAGTGCCTTATGGTGTTGCAAGGTCATGCTTGGGGTCATATAGAATGCATCCTGTGATCTGATAGGCTCCCATGGTGGCTGTATATCATGACTTTTACATGGCAGTGGTGACCTGTTACCTACATATAGGAAAGGGGGGCAGGTACTAGGGATGTCCTGATTTACTGATGGGGGGGCAGGGGGCAAAGCCTATACTAACTCTGTCAGGCATCAAGTATTCTATACCTACATACAGCACTGGTATAGCTGGTGTCCTTGACCCCCACAAGTGAGCAGACTCAAGTGCTTCCTCAGATGTTGCAGACATATGTGCAGAAGGGGATATGATTGTCTGTGGTGTATGTCAACAATGTAGGCTCTGTGTTTGCTGTGCAGGTTTCCAGGAATGATCCCATTTGCTCGTTCACGCTAAGGAGGCATTGCTCCAAAATGGGCACCTGCTCCTTCCTTGTCTCAGATGGTGGTATGTCATCCCTGTTATAGACACTATTTCTTGCAGATGTCCACCAGACAGGTGTATGTATCCTTGCAGAGGATGATATAGCCCTGTCAGGTATACTTGATTCCATGCATCTGTACAAATGCATGTATAGTGCTTGTGTGTATGTGTGATTATTGGTGCCAGTTCCTACAGAGGGGTTGGGGGCTATGAAGCTATGTATACCAGGTGGCTGTATTCCATGTTGGAGATGTATGTATGTCTGACCCTAACTAAATGGGTATTATGAGAGATGGTGACTGTAAAAATGACTGCATGATGGTTGCATTGCCATGAAGGATGACACTGTAGGGATGCTGCAGTGATAACCCATTTTGTGTAATATCAATTCCAACACACCTTCACCTCATGTGGGGGTAGACCCTAGATTCACCGAGGTGTTTGTAATTCTAGTGTTGATGGCTCTTTGGCCATTTGTGTGCTGGCATGGGTACATCTTCCAATGTATGTTTGGGTCATTCAAGTAACCCAGGATCAGGGTGCAGACAAAAATCCTAATACAGTTGATGAGGTCCATATAGGTAGAATGGGCTTCCTGGTCACATATGGTGGCCGGTTGCTAGCTATGATTTGAATAGGTGTGTTGGCAATGATGAACTGCCCTTGAAGTGTCCTCTGTGCATCTTACTGCCTGTACAGCTTGGAGGTGTGTATGTATCTCATATATACTGAAACCCCATGTCCCATGACATTTCCACCAACACTTTTGGGTCTGACTGTATGATAGGATGGTTGACGAGGTAAGGGTCTGTGACTGCACAGATGTCAGCATTTCCCAGGGTTAAGAATGCTTGCACTCAGGGCAGAGTCATGTGTAGAATCCTAGCGTTTAGCAACATGGCCCTGAATGTGTGCTGTGCTGACAGTTGTATGTTGCTAGTGATAACCTCAGAACTTTTCCTAATGAAGGCACTATGGGGGTGGTGAGAACCATTGCCAGATGCATGAAGGCCAATTGAGACAGCTGGAGGTCATCTCTGGCAAAGCATCGTGGTATGTTGACCATATCATCCCAGGCTCTCAGGTACTGGAGCCCACTGGAATATCACAAGATAACAGGCCGCATGTAAAGGTAAATCATTTCCTGATTGTATTGCAGCATCAGTCTGGGTGACAGTGGAACGCTGCATAAGGCTATGGTCATACCTGCCTGGGACACATAATTAGCGTGCTCACTCATGTCTCACTGCATATAGGCTAGGGAGGTACATCTCACGTCAGGCACGCCAACATGGACTGTGACAGACTCTTGACAGTACCTGCTGGTAAGAGACAGCAGTGCATATGCGATATGGTAGATTCTGTCACCAGGCACACAAGTAACTGTGACCATCCACATATATAGCCTGGTGATAGGCACATCAGTGTGTCTCACAATGGACTCTTCTATGTGTAATATGTTTGATATGTGGTGATGCATTCATGGCTGTGGGACACAGGTGTGTGGCTATGTGTGATATGTGTTATGTAGGGCTGTGGTATTTATGTGTTGCTTTGCCTCGGAGGTCTCCTTTGTTTGTAGATGTGTATGTTGAGGACCTCTGCATGTGTGTGTGTGTGTGTGTGTGTGTGTGTGTGTGTGTGTGTGTGTGTGTATGTGTGGGTGGTGTGTGAGGTGTACTGATTGTGTCGACAACCTGTTCGGGGACAGATATGCGGGCTTGACAGTGAGAAAGCATGGCTGTAGGTTCCTAATGCCATTGCATCTCTCACACAGTGTGCTCCTTGCTGGTGTTTGTAGATGGTTGTCCATCCATGTACATGAATCAGATGCTACACTGTGCCAGGATGCCCATATCAACCGGACTGGTAGAGGAAACTGTAGGACATTGTCCAGCCATATATTCCAGAATCTGAGGGTGGAACTCCAGGGAGACCTAAGGTGTGGGCCTACAGCCCAGGTGCTTACTACAGCAGTAGGAGGCTGACACCACTGCATGCAATGTAGACAATCTATGAACAAGCAGTAATAGGTGCAACAGGAAAATGCATTTGAACACCTTATAGGAAATGCAGCAGGCAGCAGGAAACATCAAGATCAGGAGGGCAATGCATGATGTATTGCCCCTATTTTGCTGATAGCCACATACATACTGTGGTGACAGATGGTGGGGTATGATGTAGGAGTTAGCAGTGGATAGTGCTGGCAAATGTGGATGTGAAGGGTGTGTAAATAATGGTGAGCAATGTATGTGGTCCTGTGATGTGTTCCCCTTTTCATGTCTTTCAGGAGGGATGTACCGCCGTACAAATTCACCTTTCTCAGAAGCAGAGACTGCTGCCATAATTGATGTCCTGAAACTCCATCACCAGGTCCTGTTGTCAAGTACTTGCAATAACCAGGAAGAATGTTCTGCACTGTGGGAAAACCCCATGACATCAGATAATCATGTGGACCAGCACAACAGGAGCTATGAGCAGGTCCAACACTGGGCCACTGATAAGATACATTATGCATGGCAAAAGGCTGCAGCTGTGGCCAGAGACCATGCTGGCAGCAGTGGAGGGCCTGCTACATAACAACCATTCTTGGCCACAGAGGGGTTACATTGTTAATCACAGTAGCATATTTGCAGGAGCTGTAACATATTAGCATGTATTTTTGTGAAGATCTATGCAGTCTGCTATAAAAGGATCCATTACTATTATGGAAATGGGTGCACTTGTGTTGTAACTGAATGTCCATCACATACACCAACATGTCACTTATCTCACAGGTCTATAGTACTAGCAACATTAACTGAACATAGCTGCACTGCATGTTGTTAAGGGCCTGTCTTGTGTGGGTCTGTTGTGGTCTGCTTGTATGTTATGCATGGCATCAATCATAAGGTGTGGTCTGTATAATGCATGTCAGTGTCTCATCGGACTCTGACGATGATGGTAGCCATAGTTAGGTAGAGGTGGGGTTGTTGGGGGCTGAATCTGTCCCATTGCTTGACATCCCACTTTCTCCCCCAGTGTCCCTGCACACAGTCCGTATGCCCACACATACCCAGCCCCCATCAGTCACAGATATTGGACAGTCAGAAGGTGGTGGCACTGAACAGGAGAGTTTGGTGACTATGACATCTTTGACTGTAGATACTGGCCATAGCCAGAGAGCTGGTGAGGTCCCACACAGGCAGATTGACAGGGGTGCTCAAAGGAGGACTGCTGCCCATCCAGCACCTGTCAGAAGTGACACAGCATGTGTCACTCGTCGCATGCTTTGGTCTGTCATAGAGGCACAGGCATGTTGTGAACGGTACACCAGACAGATGCTCAGGGTCATGGATGCCACACTGCCTGGCATGCATGATTCCATCCACAGCATTTGTGATGCCTTACATCATTTCGCTGATGTAGTGCATAGACAGTGGAGTGAGACATTGACAGTCCTAAACCATGCAATGTCTGTGCTTGAAAATGTGGTGGGAGTAGGGCATCGGACATGTGGATGTAGGTCAGCAACAACATTAGCTGAGAGCCCACGTGGCCGTGTACAGTCACACTCCCCTAGTGGCAGTACCACCAGCACTACCAAAGGGAGGGTGCTGTCCACACTGCATTGTGGCAGGCCATGGGCATGTGGTCATGGGGGGGTCCCAAGAGGTACACAGACCCAGCAGACACTGGTCACTGTCAGCAAGTAATACTACACCTGGCTCTGGGTATGCTGGTGCCAGTGCCACTCCTGGTGGAACCAGTTCCCGTGTTCATGGCCAGAGATGGTGAACTGTACATTCTGCCATGTACAGTCTACAGCTGTCCAGCATACCCTTGTGTAGGGCTGTCACATGGCTTGACTGTGTACATGCACACACTCACACATAACTGTCACATGCAGATCACCACCAGACACACACAGCTCCTCTCCATGGCCCAGCTGAGCAGCACCCCTCCACACACACACACACACACACACACACACACACACACACACACACACACACACACACAATATCAACTGTGTGGCACAGCCTAGGCCTTTGGCAACCCCATACCACACCCTGTGCATGTGATGATACCACATCCCTGTCATCCATACTATCGATGCAGGCACATGCTAATATGTGTCTGATGCACAGCGTAAATGTAATACATTTAATGGCAGTTTGTAATGCAGACGTGTTATGCCCTGTAAGGTGCTGTCTGTTGGCAATTGTCATGCATACATATCAAAGTGTATGTACCTTTGTACCATGATGCTGTATTCCTGTTAGTATTGCTGACTGACTGTTGTCTCCCAGACCTTATTCTGTTTCTGTTCCATGTGTCTGTGGGTCTATGCCATGGGGACCTACTGCCAATACAGCAGCTCAGGATGGCATAGTGGCAACGCAGAAATGTGACATTACCATGGTACGGCTGTGTATGTGCATGGTTACTTTGGTGCATATGTGTAAGACATTGTGTGAGGGACAATGGGTGCGGACAGCGTAATCTTGCATGCATACCCCTTGACTCAGCATGCTCCTCCTGATGCATGTCACCTGGGAGTTCCATAGGATCACAGGTTCATAGGATCATAAAAGGTTACTAGTGTAATGGCCCTGGGTCCTTTACAAGCCTAGCCATTAATTTATCCCTGACAGAATCATCGATCAACACCTGTTGCCCCTGTCATTGATAGACACCTATGGGACTCCTGGGACAGATTTGTGGTTTCCCATCAACTCATCATGGATGCACTTGATGAGGGTCTGCTTGCTACTCTGTTTGATATGTCTGGGAAGTGCATTCCTGAAACAGGACAGTCTCAGATAGACAAACCTGTCTCTCCAGCAGGTTTTGTTGATGTTGCATATCAGATTTAGGCCTGTCATGCTGGTAATGCATGAAGAGTTAGACACACATATATGGGCCAGCTGTTGAAGAGCTGGGCACAACATTGCCATCTGGGTGTGCCACAGCCCACCTGTGGACAACCTGTTTAATACTGAGTTGGGCACTACTGATTTGAGGCTGTCTGCATGGAACAGGTGTTGGAGGTCATGGATTACCTTTGTGGGTATTACTATGGCCTTTCCGGCTGCTGCAGATGTCTGGATAGGTACATACCAAATGGGCCATGGTACAAAACTATTGTTGCACTGACTGAGGACTGTACAGAGGTAATGTCCACCTTTTTCTGAATGCACTCCCTTTACCTATGTGGTGAACCACGTACAAGCCTTTTTCTGACCACTGCCACTACTTGATGGCTGAATGCAACAGTGTTATCAACCTGAATACCCAAGTCTCTCAACGCAGGTTGGGTGTTTATAGAGTTGTCATTGATGTGAGAAATAGTGGGGCCATATCCTTGCTGTATGGTATGATGGCACTGTTTTCTGCATTTGGCTTAAGGCTAGGACCTTGACACCATTCCATACCCAATGTAAGACCCCGTTGCAATGTGTTAACATCAGTTGGTGGGTCAATGACAGACAGCACACAACCTACAGTCACTACAGCCTTATGAATTAGCTACAAATGTGGGTGGTGGCAGTTAGCATTCATGCCTAGACACATGTGGGTCATTGAGGGCAGCTGCTACTCATGGTCCCTCCACATGTCTACATATTGCACACACATATGCAACACAGAGTAGGGTTGCCACCTTATCAAATGTGCAATGTGGGACACTGCTTGGAGTATTGTGAGAGTTGGTAGGACAAACCATACCCATGGCAAGTGCAACAGATAGGACTTCTCTTGATCTTCCAATATGACAGCTTATTTTTGTCACATTTCCATAGTTTATGCTATTTCTCATAACATTAAGGTGTTTCTGATGTACAATAACTACTTTATGCAAATATTAGGCAGCTGTAGGAAATGTTTGTTGTCCTGCACTTTTGGGACCTCTGTATTGTTTGAGTTGTTATCATAAGTCACACCTGGTGAAACATGGACTGCAACCTGCAGGGTGGGACAGGTGGTGGCCATACCTCTCACCTGTACAGATTACTCCAGAATGTCCTGACAATTGCCACATATTTTTGGCCCATTTTTCATAACATTGTGGTTTTCTGGTAAATTAGTGGCAAATCATTAAAGAGTGAAGTTAGACAATAATGACATATTTTACTTTCAGACGTAACACCCTTCAGAAATTTCATTCTAATGCACAACCTGTTACACTATCAACTTTCTATGTTTGTAAGAGCAATATTTAAAAATTGTCCCTATTATTTGGCCTTCGTTCCACTTTTCTTTATGGCTTTATACAGATGTCTTTCTCTAAGGGGTTGAGAGGTATGATGGTGGCCCTAATGCAGTCACACTGCTTCAAGGCAATACACACACACACACACACTCCCCCCCACACACACACTCCCCCCCACACACACACAAACACACACATACACACATATACACACACTCATGAACTGCCCTTGTTGAGAGTAGAACTTGTACCTGCCTAGTTTTACATAATGTAGCACTATATACATATCACATGTGCCATGGAACTTATATATATATTTTTGCAGTGTCTGCCACTGCTATTCAGGTGGATGACAGCTGCAGGTGCTGTAATGGTTGCCACGGGAGAGGGGGTTAACATGTTTGCACAGGCCCTTAAAATGGTATAACCATAACACAGAAACACAGGTGAGACAGCCACACTGATCTAAGGGGATATGCATACACACACACTCACAAAGTTTCTGTTTTGGATTAAAACCCTTACCTATCTAGTTATATACACTATAGTACTACATACATATTGCATGGGTCACGGAGCTATTGTGGTTAGATGGTGTCTACCTGTGCTTCTAAGGTGGATGACATCAGTAGGACCTGAAGAGATTGCCAATAGGGGGTTAACAGGATGGAACAGGCCCTTAAAATAGTATAACTGTTGCATATGCACACACAGCTACACAGGGATATGCATTCAAACACACATATACTCACAGAGTTGCCAGTTTTGAGATTAGAACCCCTACCTATCTATTTATGTACACTATAGAACAATGTACTTATCACATGCACCACAGTGAGAGAGAAAATCTGTAAACAGTATGTGACTGATACAGTAATATTTAGTGCTACATAGCACTGGATTCAAACCCTGGTCTGTGTGTGTGGCAAAATGTAGTATATACAGAGCATTTAACAAACTGAGCTACTGAGCCACTGCTGATTACTGACTGACTGGTATTTGCCTAGAGTTTAGCTGCAGGCAAAATATGATCTGGTAGTAGTACTACAACTTTATATTAGAGTGCAGTGACAGTAGAGCATACATGCATAAAGTACAAGCATTTCAGAGATAGTAGGTAATGTATACATTAGTATAGACAATGCAGGTCTACACAATATAGTGTTCATGGGTTGAAATATCTGTGAAGTCAACAAACAGCATCAGATCATGGAGTGGGCTACCTCACCCATATACCTTGCTTACCTGCTGTTAGTGGATCACAGAGTATTATGTAAACAATATTGGCCTATAAACAGCCTTGAAGGGTACTGCATGTGTTACACAATACATTCGGCAGCCATTATATTTGCATTTTACAGCTATTACAGTACTATACTTGACTGCAGCCCCTTACCATATAGCCTGAATGCATACAGCTGTACTGCAATGGTTAAAACAAGACAATCTTGATGTACACAATTTACCTTGGTGTTATTGGTATTGGTTCATGTGTTATTGCAGAACAGTTGGCATTATTCATTTCTTGCTAAGCAGCTCTAATTCCACACTTATTGCACTGCAGACTTTATTATATATAATTTAATACAGTTTCTGGTATTATTTCAAGTTTTATTGCACAACAATTGTCTTATTCAGGTCTAGCAATACAGCTCTACTTACACAGTTATTACACTTCAGACTTTATTGTATATACTTTAATACAGTTAATGGTATTGTTTCATGTTTGTATTGTACTATAGTTGGCATTATTCATTTATTGCAGTATAGCTCTAAGTCCACATTTATTGAAATACAAACTTTACTGTATATACTTTATTACAGTTAATGCTTTGCTCATTCTTGCTTATTTCACTACAGTTAGCATAATACATCCATACTCACCATGCTCACAGCACAACCTGACCAAGTGCTCAGCATACGCCTCAATGTTGCGAGCCCTCTCCTCTGCAGCTGTTGGGAGAGAAGCACACCACTATGCATACCAGTTTAGCAGACATTCAGATTAGGTATTGGTGAAACAGAGGTAAAATTACTTACATATTCTCTGCCTGAGCTTCTTGGACCCAGGTGCCCAAGAGATTTCCCTTTCATCTCTTCAGCTTATCATGGTGGTGACAACACTGCTCACCTGTGCGGGGGATACCAGTAGCACTGGTGAGTTCCCTTGCTAGCCAGTCCCAAGCCTCCACCTTACACTCTGAGCCCTGGAAACCTCCATGCAGCAGCCAGTCATCATGTTTTTTTACTAGGAACCCAACCATGACCCAGGACTCCAGAATGCCCCAATGCTACACCTGAAAGTGCGAACCCTCACCAATGCCTGCCATAGCATCCTTCAGAGACAGAACTCCAGTGAATTTTGTTGTATTCCCACTTACTGGGCTTAATATAGGCTGTTTTGCCACCCTTACATATCATTGGGCAACATTTAAAAACTGCCTCATTGCTTAGCACCACATAAACCAGTGCAGCTGAGCTGAGCAGTGTGAAAACCTGCAGAACCATATGCTTAGCAGTGCTTAGCAGTGTGCAAGCCAGCCAAACAGACCTGAGTGGTACATAAACATTTTCAGCCACTGTCGTGCTTATGTAGTGCTTAGCAGGTCTTAGCAGAGCTTAGTGGAGCGGAACGGACCATAATGTAAAATAATTGGCATAATTTGTGTTTCAAAAATTAATGCTTATTTTTCCTTTCTTGTATTTATACCCTGGAGCTAATGCTCATACAGCCATAACTCTACTCATTTAGCTATGTGGATATATGAAATTCTGCTGTACCTTTACATATATCTCTGAGCTACCTATAAGCGCTGCTGAGCACCATACCACACCATGCAAACCCACTCAGCTATGCTTAAACATGACATTTAAGTAAATAAATGCATCTGGTTTCTATTTTTTGATGTGTCTGCACTGCTTAGCATTGCTGCACTCTACACCATGCAAATATGCTTTTTAAAAAGAAAAAAAGAAAAAATAACATTGGAATAATACAATTGGACAGTGCAGGGAGTGCCTTACACATCTGCAGACAAAGTTAGCACTACACATCCTACATTGATTCAATAACCGTCTTCCTCTGCTCTCCCTCGGCAACATGCCATCATTACTATGCATGGCACACTGCCGAGGGAGAACCATGGACATGGTAAAATTCCATGTAGGCTCTACACTATGCCTACATGGAGTTTATTAAATCCTGAGGTAAGTTTATTAACAAGAATGTAAAGCATTGAGCACTTTTGTCCCTACACATTCAGGACTTCATCAGAATAAAAATACTTTACACCATCACTTCTTTATACACTTCAACTAATTAAATAATTAAATCATTACATAAAAATTCATAAAGTCATATACACATTTTACTCTGTTGCCTATTGCAATACCCAAGAGCTATTAGAGCAGGCAAGTAGACTTGATATGAAAGTTAAAGGGTATGCTTACACAAGATAATATACAGTGATGGATTGAAACAATTTATGTGTCCTGCAATCAGAACAGATGCCTGCTTACCCAATGCCTCTCTGAGGCATTTTAGTCTCTCCTGATGTGCCTCACAGTTTTCTGTAATCTCTGCTGCAATTGTACTGTAGAAAAATAAAAAAATGTATGAAATCATAATGCATAACTGCATTGGCTGGCTAGGTAATTAATGCCATATCACAGACAGACTGTGGGCAGTACACTTACACAACCAATGGGGTGTTTGCAATCCTAAATTCATCCTCGCTTTGCCTAAGTAGGTCCAACATTGCTGCCCAGTGTGTGTGATGCCAGTTGAACTGGAGGCAGCCTTAGCCAAGATATTCCAAGCCTCATTCTTATACTGAGACCCAGTATATTCCCCCTGCAGTAGCCTCTGGCTGTAGTGCTTCACAAGGAATGCCAGAAAAATCCTGCCCTCCTCAATACCCCACCTTTGTGCTCTAAATGGCACACCATCTCTACCATCACCAGCCATGTCTGTAACAGTCAACCCAGAAATATGGGTCTGAATTGGTGCCCAGTTCAGATCTCATTTGCAATGGTTTGTGTGCAAAGAAGCACAACCTTCCCAACTGCATTTGCACAATTGAAAGCACAGCAATGGTTTGCCAGACACACTGGCAATGAGTACAGCAAGAAGCACATAATGTGTTAAAAATGGCAATGAGATTTGGTTATATGTGATACTCAAATCTTTGGACATGTTCCAGTGTTAAACCCTGATATGCTTTATGGTGTTGGTTGTGATCAAGGTTTGTTTGAGGCAAAATCATATGACTTCTAACATATGTGCTGTTAGGAGTTAGACACTGGTAAGATTTAGTAGTACCACATTGGAATTGAACCCAATAGAAAATAAAGGATAAAAATGTTAAACATTGCTGATTAAGTGACAATGCCACAGAAGAACTTACTTACTAACATTCTAATTAGAAGTATGCAGTAATTTAAGATTTGCTTTACACATACTTAAGATAAGCTTGTATGTCTATGAATTATTCAGAGGACTGCATTTCTGTGTGGAAGCCATTGATTATGTTTGTAAATACATCTCAGATGCATGCAGTTGCATGACCTGAATAACACATGGTGGGTTAGGTTACATACCTCGTGACACATACTGCCATAAACACATACTTATGATACGAGAAAACTCAATACTTATTGTGCACATCATACCTATGTATGTACATTCAACATTTAGTATCATCAGTGTCATGTTTTACATGGTTTTCACACATTATATTGGGCTTCTATGGCAAACAGTAATAACAAATTTCTCGAAATAAATAGCGTTATGATAATGATGTGCATTTACTGTGACACTGCAAAATGTAGTGACAAATGGCATTCTGACTCCTTCTGTAAAAGTATCTGTTAACTGGATTCAAACCCTTCATTAGCTGTCGTCTGTCTTTATAAGCACTACACTTACTTTTTGTGCCACAGGAAAGTTCCCTAGCTGTTTGAATTTATTCATTGAGTACAATCCAGGCTGCTATCAGGAAAGCTGATGGTTGTGCACAACTTCTGAGCTTGCTTGTGCTACAGAAAGCAGTCTAAATTAAATTTTATCACTTTTTCCTTAGGCAGTGCACTGTGTGCATTGCCGGGCAGAGTACAAATGCAAAAGGCATTAGGAAAAATATGAGTGAGAGAGAGAGAGAGAGGGAAAAGCTGACAGTAAAATGAATTCAATTTGGGGGTATATCTAGCGGGTCTATATTAGAACATCGAAGTTTCAAAACTTCGAATGTTCTAATATCAACCCCTATTCAGAGAAAGCTGAAAATATCAAAGCAACAGAAAACCAAATTTTTTCCTAGGGAAAGATTTTGGTTGTCCGTTTCTGTTGCTTCGGTATTTTCAGTGCTGTGGTGGAAAGTTACGGGTCGGGTTCAGGTAAGTGTGCAATTGAGTGCGGGTTAGGTTAGTTAGGGTTAGGGGGCGGGTTAGGTATGTGTGCGATTGTGTGGACGTGAGGGTTAGGGCAGGTTAGGTGAGTTAGGGTTAGAGCGCGGGTTAGGTATGTGTGTGATTGTGTGGACGTGAGGGTTAAGGTGGGTTAGTTGAGTTAGGGTTAGGGCATGGGTCAGATAAGTGTACGATTGTGTGGACGTGAGGATTAGGGCGGGGTAGGTGAGTTAGGTTTAGGGCGTGGGTGAGGTGAGTGTGCGATACTGATGGACCTTAGTGTTAGGGTTTGGGTTAAGGTAAGTGGATAGTTAGTGGTGTGTGTATAGTTTAGTGTAGGGTTAGGTGTAAGATTTTAGGTGTATGTGTGTGGATTGCTGTTTGTTTGGTGTGCTTGTGTTGTGTGTATGTGTTTTGGAACAGCAAATTTTTTCCCTAGGAAAAAATTTGCTGTTCTCTATGTACGATGTTTTCAGCTTTCGCTGAATAGGAGTCGATATTAGAACATTCAAAGTTTTGAAACTTCAGTGTTCTAATATAGACCCTATCTAGCAATGACCAAAACTAGAAGTGAATTCAGGTGACATGCTCATCCTTGATACATACCATTGCATCATCAGAACTGTAATTTGTGGTACACATTAACAGAATTGTAGTTAATGACAAGTAATATGAAGATGGACAGACAAGAGCTCACTTGCTGTTAGCAAAATTGATAATGGTTGAGATTTACACAATACAGTGATTTAATAAAATGTGCGTAAATATGTATTCAGATCCCCTCTGTAAAATTATATCAATTAACTGGATTCAAACCGTGCATCACCCGTCTTACTTTTTCAATTCACTTCACTTACATCTTGTGCCTTGGGGATACTTATCTCTGAGATTGTAATTATTCACCAAGTACTATCCAGAGTTCTGACAGCTGCCCACCACCACCTGGTTTCTTTGCAATACAGAAGTTATCTTAAATTAATTTTTTTTACTTTTTTCCTTAAGCAGTGAACTGTGTTTGCACACTGCAGAGTGGAGCGCAAATGAAAAAGGCATTAAAACATAATGATAGAGAAAAAAAGCTGAGTTAAAACTGAATTCAACTAATAGGTTTACCTAGCAATACAGAGAGGAAAAAGTGTATTCAAGTAACACACTCATTCATCTCACATCCCTTTGTGATATCAGAAATGTAATGCATAGCACACATTGTCAGACACAGTTAATGCCAAATAATTTGAAAACGGACAGACAGCTCACATGCTGTTAGCAATTCTGTGAATAGTGCAGTTTTATACAGAACCTGTGTAAATATGTATTCAGACACCCCTCTGTAAAATTATCTGTTAACTGGATTTGAACTCTGCATCATCAAAGTCACTTCAGTATTACCTTCTGCCATAGTGATAGCTAGCTGAGAAGTAGAATTTATTCACTAAGTAAGATCCAGAGTGCTGATGAACACGCAGCGGTGCCAGGCTGGTTTGCAGTACAAAATGCAACCAAAATTAAATTTCTCACTTTTTCCTTAGAAAGTGAGCCATGTTTGCAACCTGCCAAGTGGATAGCAAATACAAAAGGCCTTAGAAACAAATCACTGACAGAGATAAAAGGCTGAAACAAAAACTTAAAGAAATCAGAGGTCATACCTGGCAATAATCAGAGGAAGAAATGAATTATAATGGCAATGTCATCCTTTTTACATCTCTTTGACACATTAACAATTTAATTTCTAGTACAAATTATCAGAACTGCAGTTAATACCAAATAATGTGAAAGTGGACTGACACCAGCTCATATTCTTAGCAGTACTGAAAATATTTGAATTTTAGTCAACACAATGATATCACAAAATGTGTGTAAATATGTAATCAGGCACTCCTCTGTAAAATTATCAGTTAACTGGATTCAAACCTCTATTCAGCTGTCATTTTTCTGTTAGCTCACTATAATTATACATTGTGTCACAGAGAAAGTTACCTGACAGGTGCACTTTCTTCACTGAGTACTATCCAGAGTGTTGATGGCTGTTCACAGCCACCAGACTTGTTTTTGCTACAGAAGGCAGCCTAAATTAAACTGTTTACTTTTTTCCTTTAGGAAGTGAAGTCTAGATTAATGCTATGGGCTGCTGCCAGTCTAAGTTGTGCAATGCCAAATAGCAAGCTAACAAACAAACAATAAATAAATAAATAAAGATACTGAAATAGGGAAAGCGTTATAAAACAAATAGTTAAAATACATAGTTTTGATATTTCCTTAACATTGTTGTGTTTCAACATGAACATGTTCATGTTCAACATGAACATATTCTAATTAAACATCATTATCTACACAGAAACAAAACCATCTGTGGATTAGAACCCCAGAACATTCACAAGACACACTTCACAGGACCATAGGAAGTTACTAGGCTATTGGCCATGAGGACTTTACAAACCTAGCCAAGAATTTAGCCATGTTCTGACAAGTCAGCACCCAATGCTCCAGTCCACAGGGACACAGGTGGAATCCCAGGGGTGTATTTTCTGTTCCCCATTCAGTTATCCAGGTTGCGCTTATCAGTATGTGCCACACACAAAGTATAGTGTGAAGATAACAAAGGGGTTAGCAATACTCAATAACTGACATAGTATCAATTGACATAACAGCTGCAACAGCAACAATTCCTTACCTTTGTTATATATACTTTGCAGTTAGATGTGTGGATGACTGTGTTACTGGCAACAGGGAAGATAAATCTTTCCTCACACAATATAAAAAATGTGAACACTGTACCTCTACACTTATCTTTTTTTGTGAACATCATTCCCATACCTATGCTTCCCAACAAGACTGCAATGTGCCTTGCCTTGCAGGTGATATAATGAGTGATGCACTTCTTTAGACTTGCAGACACAATTTTATTCAGAGGCAGTTCATATCAATGTTAAGAATGTTGCTGTCCTAAACAAGTTAGTGGTAGTGGTAGTCCCAACATTTTTTGTACATCCCTTCTCCCTGATACACCCTGAGTGTTACTGTAGCCAGACTAAGCATTCACACTTGTAAGCACTTAACCAGTAACAGTTCCCAGTCTTTACATAGGTAGGATGTGTACATTCAATTGTGTAGGTTCTTACACCATGTTAATTTTCCTTGCCCTTAATGTAGCTTATGGAATTTATGAATGCTAATGAGTTCACACCACATTTGCATATTAACAGTACCAAGAGGGCTGAATTTGCACTATATAAAGTAATTGTGTAGCTAAGGAACCTATATTGTAGTAGGGCAGACTGTTTGATTCTAGAGAACGTGATACTGCTAGTTACTGCTACTTGCTTTGCAAATTGTTTTCTACTTTCACAACTGACTTGTTGCAAAAGCAGATTGTTATTATGAACAACATTTATGTGTTTAAACCTTTGTTATGGATTGCATTTCATAATACAAGAATTGCTCTACTGTCTGTATTATTCTAAATATCTGTTGGCATGGGCATATAAATCACAGTTATATCTTGACCATGCAGTATTTTTCTACATAATGATGACAGTTTAATGAAAATTTTTAATCTTAAAAGATGACCACTTTGTTCAGAAGATTGTTGTACTAATTATAACCAAGTTAATTGATTCTTGCATTAGCAGCAGTGCCAGTTTTGGTAAGGCTTTCTGATATCTACTGGGTTGACCTTCATGGATGCATCCATCCATCCATCCTCAACCTTTTTATCAGACAAACTAATTCTAACCATTTTTCCTTGACAGGTGTACAATTATTTATTCATGCTGCAATGCTCTACACAGTGATAGGAATGTTCATTTCTGTTATAAATCTTTTACCCAACTTCTTTCTTTATTTTGTATTTGGGGAGGGGGAATCTGTTATTAAGTTATATACTCATATGACACCTTCCCCTTTTCATGTATTTTGTGTATAATGGATGGATACATTCATATTTTTTGTATATAACCATCTTTTGTTTTTGTACTTTTGGATTTCTTCTTTCCTATTATGTATCCTGTCATACAGGACCATGGTGCCCAAGGCATCTGCACCCTGTAAACCACTGTACATGTATGAAAAGAAGGATGTGATCATTGAAGGCTTACATCGCCATGGGTCATTCCTCTTAGATAGAGGCAGGTGTGAGAAGTCCTCACATGACCATATCTGGGAGCAGGTGGTGAGTGATGTGAATGTGGTGAGAGGCCATGGACATACATATTCCAAAATAAGACATAGGGCCAGTGATATGATTACAGCAGCCAGATGTTGTGAGACTGCAATTGTTAGTGAATATGGCTATGGAGGATGATCTTCCTACTAAGCCACCACTGACTAAAACAGAAGAGTTTATGTCCACTGTCAGAGATCCTCACAGCTCAGCACAAGGTTCACACAGAATCCTTGAGAGTGGGGCTGATGTGTAAGACCTAGTGAAATAAATAATTGTCACTGCATACATATATATATATATATATATATATATATATATATATATATATATATATATATATATACTTTAACATTTGTTGACCAGGAAAGAATGAGTATGACCGAGTCTATTTTCAACAGAGGACCAGAGAGAAACACTCCAGATGCAAAACTTTGAATATGTGGGAGGAAACCAGAATACCCAGAGGAAATCCACATGAATGCAGGGAGGACATGCAGACTCTGCACAGAAGGCACCCCAGTTGAGAATAGAACCAGAGTACCTCTTGCTGTGAGGTAACAACATTAACCTCTGAACCACTGTATTGCCCAGGGAGAGAGACAAGAGACACAGACATGCAAACTAGGGGCCATAATCGAAACTCCTAATGATGTGGACAAACTACAAAAGGGCCTCACTGAGACAGATACCTGGTGTCAAAGCCATGGCCTGAAGCTCAATGCCAAAAAGTGTATTGTCATCCCCTTTGGTAAAAACTCTGTACCCATGAACTACCACATAGCTGGTGGTCTACTTAATGCCGAAAATGTGATAAGAGACCTTGGGACACAGGTGGACAGTAGTCTCTCCTTTGATAATCACATCGCCACAGTGGTCAGAAAATCCTTCTACATGGCTCATCTCATCACAAAAGGATTCTCATCCAGAAAAAAAGAGGTCATGGCTCCCCTCTACTCATCACTCATTAGACCCATTATAGAGTACAACGCCCCTTTTGGTATGTACCTCACAAGACATCTACAGCAACTGGAAAGATCAAAGAAATACCTCACAAATAGGATTACTGGCCTCAAACAGATGCCCTATGCAGACCGTCTCAAATATTACAGCTTTACTCCATCGCATATCACCTACTCAGGGGCGATCTCTGCCTAACATACAAAGCTATGTCAAACCCAGAGCTGTTGGACATGCTCCACTTAAAGAAATCCCAATCCCTCTGAGCTACATGCTCTAGGGACCTAAACCTTGTCACCACAATAAACAGAACATGCTGGAGGGATAGATTCCTGTCCCAGAGACTTCCCATACTCTGGAACAGACTACCTATCTATGTCAAACAGAGCTCCTCATTAGCACTCTTCAAGAAAAATCTTGATGATTGGATGGGAAAAGGGAAATTCGCCCCGGGGATCACTTCTGTGGCTCTGCTCGACAGGGGCACAGGAAAATAATTTTCTTGGGTGGCGAAAGCCAGGGTACATTTTTTGGCTAGGCTTGTATGGGCCCTAGGGCTGATAGCCTAGTACCTACCTATGAACCTATGAACCTATGGGGGGGCAGAAGAGATATATGCAAGAGGGAGAAGGGGAAATGGGAGGTAGTTCAATGAACAGCAATGATTTCAGTGAGATGTGACTTATTTTGAAGCTGAAAAGGCAGTTGTTTTGTTTCTTCTATTTGCTTGGTGATGCTTATCATCTCGTATTCTTCTCTCTCTTTTTTATATGTAGGGACATCTGGCTTTGCCATTGCATGACCACCTGTACATGGTAATCACACCTTCTGTATTCTTATTAATATCCAAAAGGTAGATGTATGTGTAAATTAAAGTGATTTGATTTAATTGCATTAGCAGCTTTTAAGTTGTAAGATACATTTCACATAACACAGGTATGACCATTGTTTAGTCTCTTTTTTCCATTACTTGTTATCATAGCTTATCCTGCCAGTGGCACTGCGGAAGGCCTGCTGCTTGATGTCAGAGTATCAGTAGCCTCTGATGATGATGGCAGTGATGAAGATGTGTGGTGCAGAGGGTCAGTCTGAAATTGAAATAATACCTCCAACATCTTTTGTCCCTAATTCAGATAGTGTCAGTATGCCCATGCATATCCATGACACAGAGACTTCAAATAGAGGATAAGCTGAGGGTGGCACAGGTGATCAGGGTAGAGTGGTTACTCCATTTGCAAAATTTTCATAGTTTACCATGCATGGCTCACACTTGTTTATGATGCCAGAACGTAATGCTAGCACATGCTTGATTCTGTTCTTGCAGACACACATACACTCATAGAATCATAGGAAGTTGCAAGGCTAATGACCCTAGGGCCTTTACAAGTCTAACCAGGTTCTACCCTTATTTCCATGATCATCACCTAATGCCTGTGTCCAAGAGGGACACAGGTGGAACTCCTGGGGTGAATTTACGGACCCATCCATTCATCCAGATTGCGAGTGAAGAGGGCCAGTGAGGTGCTATGTTTGACATGAAGTGGGAGTCTGTTTCAAAGGTGTGGTAACCTATGGGAGACACATCAGTCCCTCCAGTAGGTTCTATTAATGTCACATACCAGGTAAGGTCTTTAGAATGAGTAACCTGTGTACCATTTGACTTGTGGATATGCAGAACTTCCAGTAAAGCAGGGTTAGAGATTGCCTTATATGCAAGGCAGACATCGTCTCTGAGTAGTCTGTATGAAACAATAAATTGACAGTGATTTCAGATGATCCACATAGGACAGATGCTGAAGACTTTGAATTTTCCTTGTGAGGAAGCTTTGTGGTTTCTCCAACTGGTGCAGGTGCTTGGAAAGGTACATACCAAAAGGGCATTGTACTCAATTATTGGCCTGATGAGAGGAGAGTACAGGGAGCTTATAACTTCTTTTTTTCTGGAGGCAATGCCCTTACTTGTGAGATGAGCAATATAGAATGCCCTTCTTACCACTGTGGAGACATGGTGATCAAAGGTACGATTGCTGTCAACCCATGTGCCCAGGTCTTTCACCACTGAGTGTATACTTAGGGTGTTGCTATTGATGTGGTAGTTAGCAGGAGCATCTCTCTTACTGGAAAGGATGATAATACATTTTTTTGCACTGAGGTTAAGGGCATGACTTTGGCACCAATCGTTTGTTTGTGTAAGACCCTTTTGTAGGATGCTGACATCATTTGCAGATTATATGACTGCTCCCAGCTTGTAGTCATCAGCAAACTTTGTCAGCCACAGACCTTTAGTTTTTGCTTTTACTTCAGAGAAATAGATTCCAAACAGTAGAGGTCCTAGGACTGATCCCTGTGGAACACCACTGGTTACATGTCTGCTATTGGAGGTGGATTCCCCTATTTTGACTATATATGTTCTATCAGTGAGCCAGTTAGTGACCCATCTAATGATATAAGGGTTGATACCTAGCTGGGTGAGTTTGTCAATGATGCCTGAGTGGGGGATAGTGTTAAAAGCCTTGACTAAGTCCATGTAGGCTGTATGCACAAATTTCCCTTCATTCAGGGCCTTGATGAAGGTTTAACAGGCATGATCTCCTTTTGACAAATCCAAACTGAGTAGGGTCAAGTGTTTGGAGATTACCTATATCTTTGTTGATAATGTCCATGATGATTCACTCCATGGCCTTGCAGAAAAGGCTAATCAGGCTAATAAGTCTATAGTTCCCAGGGTCAGTGGAAGCACCATCTTTGTGCAAGGGAATAACGGTGGCTGTTTTCTATTCAGCTAGGATGAAGCCAGTGCTTAGACTATTACTGAAAAGAGTACCAAGTGGTTTTGCTAATTCTTGTTGGAGCCCATGTAGGAAGCAGCCTGGGATGTTATCAGGTCCCATAGATGCTGTGTTTTTAGCCTTAGAGAGAGCGTTTACAACCGGCTCTTTAGAGGTACAAGATAGGGACAGGTGGTAGGGATATCATGGGGTACGTGTGGCAGGGACAGGGGAGTAAAGGTTTCACAGTATCTGTCAGCCAACAGGTTAGCTATGTCCACAGGCTCAGTATATGTGTTATCATTAACTACCAGTTTGGCACAAATCTGGGCCTTTCCTTTTAGGTTATGGATGTAGCCTTATGGTTGTCCTTAGCTGAGGAAGCTAATTTGGATTCATAGTTTGCTTTGGAGGACTTCACAAGAAATCTTATTTGCTTCTTTAATCTGAGGAGGGAGTGTTTCTAGTTTAGGGCTTGCTCCCTGTAACACCCAGACAGCAATTTCTTCCCCTTATTGTAAAGCCTGTTAATAGCAGTTGCCCACCAGGCAGGATTGCTCTTCACTCAGGAGCTTGTTTTTGTCCTATCAGGTACAGCCAAGTCAATGTAGTTATACAGGTGTTTGTATAAAGCACTGATGCAGAACTCGGCATAGTTGCCAATTCCATTGGGGTGGTGCCAGTGAAGCTATTTATGCTATCCCATAGGAGGTTATAATCTGGTTGGAGAAGTTTTTTAGTTTAGTTGCTGCTGGAGGGGGTCAGGTGAGATAATTACTTCGAATGAGACTGATTTGTGGTCAGATGCCACCAGGGAAGACCTCACAGTGGGGGTGCTACAGTGGTCTCCCATATTGGTAAGCACCAGATCCAGAATGTTGGCACTCCTTGTGGGGGTTTCAACCAGCTGGTCCAGGACATTGAGTTAATGAAGTCAACAAACTTTTGAGCAAGTGAGTTTGAGCACGAGTAATTTACCCAGTCAATGGATGGGTAGTTAAAGTCACCCAAAACCATGGTGTTCGGAAGTATCTTGATAGACTCAAGTAGATCCAAATAGGTAGAGTGGGTGTCCTGATTCATAGAGGGGGTCCTATAGCTGGCAATGACTTTACTAGGTGTCCTACCAACCATTAATTGCACCTGAAGTATCTCCAGGGAATCATGCTGTTTAACCAATCTGGAGGTGTGTTTATCTTTAATGAATATTGATGCATTGCCTCCTTTAGTTTTCATGTCTTCAGTTTGTGGTCTGAACTCAAATACTTGTCCATTCCACCTCACACACGCACACTCTACTTATCTAAGCAGTGCTGTTGACTGCTAAACATATCTTGCTATTGTCCCTGCAAACTGGATACTTGAGGAATACATTTTTGTTGTACTTGCAGACACTCACTTCTTTGGTGTCAGTCCTGTTGCCCTCTCCCACCCTGTCCAAGTGGTGATGACTATGCCCTGTCCTTTGCATATTTCTTTGTCACTTTTGGTTGCATATATGTCTGATGTATAGAGTGGGTAGATTTCCTTTAATGCAACTATATTAAGCATAAATGCTGTCATTCATAGTTCATAATCAGTTGTGTATGATTGTTTCTGTAATTGTTGACTGTCACTGTTTTTGTGTTACTGCTGTTACTCATGCAGTCAAAATAGATGTTTAAGTCGTTCTCACTATTATACTTGTGCAAATTGTGCTATCTTTGGCCTGCTCATTGGATTATATACAGTGGCCAAATGAAATACTTGGTGTATATTAGTGGGCAAAATTCATAACTGTGTATTGCAAACATAAATCATAAGGTATTACTGAGATTACTGTAAACCTGGGACATGTATTGTCTTAGGGACGTATAAGAAGTTGCATAACACAGTAATCATTTATACAGCTGTATTGTTTCTTCTATGCAGGTTCCAAACTTACCTTGGTAATAATGCAGATGTGAGAACTCTCCTTGGGGTTTGCCTGTGTCTGATGCTAAACACCAATGCAACCATTATATGGTTAAGTAAAGGCTGTTCATTTTTTTTCAGGCATTATTTTTAATATTTGTATGTGTGTTAGAAAAATATGTACTTAAACATATACAGAATGCTAGAAAAATATGTACTTAAACAAATATAAACTGTTAGAAGAATATGTACTTGAACATATATGTAGTGCAAAGTTTAGAAACAGTATAATATGTAATGCATTTAATTCTATTTTACTAGAATGGCAGTAGAAATGATCTTGCATGTAATTGCTTGAAATTCAGCTGCAGTATGGTTAACCCCTGACCCTGGCAGTAGCCAGCTCAGCAAGCTTATGTCTTTCAGTAACTATAATCTGCTGGGTCAGAGAGAAATAAATATGTATGCATGTGTATCTTTCTTCCTTTCACCGAGAAGGATGGCCTTGTGAACACTATCTGAGATAGTGCGCAGCTGGCAGCCAGAGAGACAAAGGGACGTATTAAGAAAAGACTTGACCATTGTGTTCGAACTAATCTAAGATCCTTGAAAAAGTAACATCTACAGGAAGACGTTATGATGGACCAGGTGCCTCGCAAGGCTGTGTTATTCTCATGGGAAAGTTTCTAAAAACATTACCTAAGCATCTTCTTATGAATGAAGTATTATGGACTATAGTGATATAAATGCCCTGTGACTGACCATGTCAGTAAGGTGGGCAAAAGCTGATTGCAAATAGTATATAATTGAAAGTATTTCCTGAATGTAATTAGTCAAAACTCTATACTGTTTCTGTATAGTTTTTTGCCTCCTAATGTACATTAGTAAAGCAATATTGTTTGAACCTGAGCATCCTGTGTTATTGACTGTCATTTTGAAAAGCCTAATGATTTTTACAGTTTGATTCTAACAATTTATTTGACAATGTGCTAAGCCTATTATTCTTTATTTTAGGTATTCAGTATGTGTGCTATCCTTTGCCTCTTAGCCAGAACCATGGCTTATTGTGTAGGCTTACATCTGCCAGCAGCATCCTCGGCTGTTTTTTCAAACTCAGATTCCTCATCAGTATCTTTTGAAATTGCTGGCCCTGCCTGTGGTACTGGGAACTATGGTCCTGCCCCTAGTTGTCCTTGTTGAAGCTGTCTCCTGAGAATGATACTGTGCAACATGGAACATACTATAAATATTTCAGTAGAGGATTATTCATTATACAAGGAACGGCAAGGATCCTACTGCAGGGCACCTCCTGAGGTGTCGAGACACTGGAATCTTGATTTGAGCAAGCTAAATATACATTCTATGACATTTCTAATTTGAGTGTGGGCATCATTGTATCTTTGCTCAGTGGGGTTATGTTGATTTCTAATGGGTGTTATGAGCCATGGTTCCAGAGCATAACCTGCATCTACCATTAGATGCCCTTGTGGAAAGTCATCCGTAGCAAATCTTGTTTACAGCTCACAGGTGTGCTATATGTGTCATGAAAACTGCCTGGGTTTCCTGTTTAGACATTGCAGACAATCCCTTGGGCATTACAGACAACCTGACAGTTTATAGAGTAGTATACTTTTTGTTGATTACTGCCTTCCCTGTTCACCATGTGGAGCCTTTTTCTATGTGTGTGTGCCCAATCTATGGCCCCCATAACTCATGGGAAGTATGCTATTTCATAAAATTCCTGCATGTTTTTTTCGCTCTCCTGTGGGGTTCATGGGAAACAGATATGCTCTTACATGTTGTAGCATTGCATTTAGAAAGTGACATGATATTCTGGATGCTGAAGCCTGTGACACTACTAATATATCCCCATGTGAGTCTCTGAAATGTCCCTGTAGCTAATATATGTAATGTTACACATAGTTTTGTTTCCACTAGTGTGGGTTCTCCATGATTTCCCTGGGGTCTCAGGTGACGGCAGTAAAGGTTGAATATTTCCTGTAGTGTTTCCCTGTCCAGCTGGTATCACTCTACATTTTCTGTGTCAAGAAGTCCATGATAAGTCAAATTCTTCTTGGCCGAGGTCTAGCAGCAGCAGTACCACCTTGAATTAAAGCTGCTGCACATACAGGTTAATGATGCCAGCAGCAACTGCTAGATCCTATTTTTTTTCTAAGTGTAATCGTGGCTGTAATCCAAAAAGTTTTGGATTTCAGGGTAAATGGCTACACTGAGTGTACACAAATGTTTTATAGCTTTCTGAATAGCTCTGCCATGTTGAACTGGGTAATTAGCATGTAATTTGGCTACTTATGCTATCAATAGCATACTCTGCTGTTTACCTTTGATGTGCAGCTCTACACTAAGTGAAGAGCCATTTAATGAATACCAAGTAGCATCCTATCATGTGCGAGGTGTGCCACACTGCCTATAAGATAGTTAATGAATCCAGTTCATGGTGTATTACTCAAATCACATTTACTTGGGGTCACCTTCAAACTTTGAAATATTTTTTTTAACCTGCATACTTAATGCGCAGCTCTGTTCAGTAATACAAATTCTAATTATTAACTCTGTAATTGATTTTTGTCTCATTAACAACACCAGTATTGAACAACTTACAGCTCAAGACATTACATGTGATAAAATAAGAAACATCATATATGAAGTTAAAAGGGTGCAAATCGGTTAGTATAGGAAATGACTGTGCTCAGAGAGTATATGTTGTTTATAGCAGTAACTGCCAATGAAACACTCACTATGCAACAAAATCCAAAGATTTGTTGTGCCATTAATTATATACTCGCATGTATGTCATCAACTTTAGGCATATGTATACATTAACTAAACATACTGTAAGTAAGTTGTGATGCCACTGCACTGGCCCAGTAATCAAGGAGCCTCAATCCTCACCATTAGCACCAGTGAGGGATGTGCACATTGGGAGGATGACAAGTACACACACAGGCAAGTACAATTTCCCTTAAGAGCACACAGAGCTCACAGTCAGTCTGGGGATGATTTATCTCTCTCTTTCCAGATTTCCAATAAGACTCCCCACTGGCACAGCTATAGGATTAGGATCTCAGCAGAGTGGTCAAGCCAAAACCTCTAGCACCCTCTCTGTCCATCCAGTGCTTCATGTCCCTGCCCAAGTAGCTCACACACACACACACACACACACACACACACACACACACACACACACACACACACACACACACACTTTGAGATTTGATTTATATACAAATACACAGACGCTACTAGGGAAGGCTGGTACAGGTCTAACTATTCCCCCTTCACAAATGACAGAATTATTTTAAAATTCCAGCTAGCTGGGCTGGCAGCTTTCACATAAGTCATGGTGTGCAAATTAATTCTTAACAGGATAATATTTTGCCCCACTTAAACACAGAAAATTTAAAGGTATATAAAATGTGTTCCTTGTAGTTCCTTCTATAATGAATATCTCTTCTAATTTTTGTATATATTTTAAAAAGTATGGAAGAAAATGAGTGCAGTAGAAGATGAAAGGACACCCATTGTAACCATTTGTATGTGCTCTTGCCTATTTTAGAGCTTTTTTTTAAGATAGCATGTACATTGTATCAGAACTACCCTGTGTAACTCAGTCAGTTTCTGTTTCTTCTGTGATATGACCTTGGTACAGCTGGGCAAAATACTATGAGAAAGTAAAAAAAAAAACTGAAGTAAAAAATATTTAGATGTGTAGAGTTTCAGTCACAAAATGTTGATATGTAGATGATAAAATTTACCTATGACAATAATGGAGAGAAAGGTCAGAGAAGGTAGAATACAAAGGAGAAATTATTTTTAAATATTGCACACTGTTTTTACTACCACTCCTGTCTGTAGATCTCATATCCCTGTACAGTGTCAGTCCTCTGCCAATGCATTCAGCTTTACAAGGTCATTCTTTAAGGAAATGGTGACAGCTAGGGTAGCAGGTCTGGCTACTGTCATGGCACATTGTTGGCTTTCTCTTACAACTTTTTACCAGTAATATTTATGTTCACTGTTTTATGGTATCTTGTTTTTGTTACAAACATGCAGTATGAGATATCATAAGTCTGCAGCCTCAGTCTTGGGGATGTATCTTTCTCAGCGAATCAATCCTACTTCTGTATGAAAACACAGGGCTGGGGCATCAGCCAGTCAGTCCTTTCCCTACCCAGATGAGCATTTCACACCTGGATGCTACTTCAACCTGTCTCTCTCGTGACAGTCATAGATACCCTGCCTCTGTGTCATGTATCTCCTCACTCTGTGTCCCTGAAATATGCTTCGGAAAGCTCTTGTACAGTTTCAACTCCAGGTATTAAGATAGGCAAAAGACCACACTATTTAAAACTCCTAGGAGAGGAGATGTTTTTAAAACCAGGTCTTTCTTGATTGCTTGAAGGTGTTTGGTAGTCTTCTTAATAGATTTTTTGCTTGTATAATAAATGTTTGAGTAATAAATGCTAAACTTAATTCTTTCAACATTTCTCTCTCTCTCGCTCTCTTTTTTTTTATATAAAATCAAAGTGCTGTTCTATTTGCAACACTGCACAGCCGAATCCAGCACTAGGCAACCTATCTAGCTTGGGGGTGCTCTCTGGCCAGGGAGCTGCCACAAAACTTACATTTCTTCTTTAAGAATGCACTCTGCATTCAGTTACATTTCTTCTTTAAGGATGCATGCAGAGCACATC
Source organism: Protopterus annectens (assembly GCF_019279795.1). Taxonomy (NCBI): domain Eukaryota; kingdom Metazoa; phylum Chordata; order Ceratodontiformes; family Protopteridae; genus Protopterus; species Protopterus annectens. Next base: position 1,551,284,725 of record NC_056731.1, on the reverse strand, counting down.
CTTAGTAGCATCTGTGCGTGCATTGTACTAAAGATACATACAGATTTAAACATTGGAACGGAGTGTGGGATTTATGGAGAATTGTCATTCCGGATGAAAGAGATGAGCAAATGTGTGTGTGTGTGTGTGTGTGTGTGTGTGTGTGTGTGTGTGTGTGTGTGTGTGTATATGTATGGGTCTCTTTAGAAGGTCAAACTGCTGAAATCTCGAAAGTCATATGGTCGAGACCATATGCTTGAAATTTCAGAAGCTCAACCTTCTGAATAGGGATCGTTATACAGCGCAGAATGGGAGATTTCCCTTTCTGTGCTGAAGTGCGATCTCAGATTTAGAATAAATAAGTACCAGGGGTATGGGGAGTGCAGGGGGCTTGCCCCCCTGCAGAAACATTGTTTTCTGATTTTTTTTTTTACGTTCCCTTTCAGAAGGTCGAGCGTCTGAAATTCGAGCATATGGCTTTGGCCATATGACTTTTGAGATTTCAGTGGTTCGACCTTCTAAAGGGGAACTATATATATATATATATATATATATATATATATATATATATATATATATATATATATATAAATGCCACAGTGAGGGATGGCAGGTTGGTTAACTAATTAAAGTTCAAACCCTGTAGCTTGATTACAGGAGACTAGAACCTGACTCCTCTATACCAACTACCAAACTATCATCATCAGGAGCATTTTCAAAAAAAATTGAGTTTCTGTGCATTTTCAGGGACTGTTGAGTTTCAGTGCTTTTGCAAGGACTGTTGAGTTTTTGTGCATTTTCAATGAATGTTGAGTTTCTGTGCATTTTTAAGGAAATGTTGAGTTTCAAGGGAAGAGAAGTTTACTGTTGCTCATGCTCAGTCTGTTTTAAATGTTAGCAAATGGTGATCATCATTGTTTATGCTATAAAATGTGAAAGCATTGTTTATAGTACAACAGGTAGCATACTTGCCTTTGGTGCAGAAGGCTGTGGGTTCTACTCCAACACCATGTAGATGGAGTGCTGATATTGCAGTGCCCTTTAAGGGGGGATGGGGGTGCTGCACTTATAGGCTCATAGAGGGTTACTAGGCTAGCAACTCTAGAGTCCTTACAAGCCTAGCTATGTTAATCCAGAGTTGCCTCAATTGTCCTTGGTTAGATGGATGTTATTCACAGAGCAAATCTATGATAAACACTGACTACTCCTGTCCATGATGGACATGGATGCCACTCAGGGTGAATTTGTGGTCTCCTATCGATTTGTCCAGGTTGAGCTTGAGTAGGGTCAGTGAGGAGCTCTGCTTCATGTGAATTGGAAGTTTACTCCTGAGTATCTGTCTCTCCAGCATGTTGTGTTAATTTCACAGGCTAGGTTAAGATCCTTAGAGTATGTGACTCTTGTGCCATTTGACTTGCAGATGTGCAGCATTTCCATGTTAATCCCCAGTTGGAAGAGTGTCTCAATGATTCCTGAGTGGGAGATTGTGTCAAAAGCCTTGACTAGGTCAAGATAGGCAATATTCATTGCCTTATCTTCATCCAGGACTTTGGTGACTTTCTTGAAGAAGTTTACTAGGTTTAAAAGGCACGATCTACCATTAAAAAAGTCAAACTTGGCCGGGTCTAGAGTTTGAAGGTCACTTATGTCCTTGCTGATAAGTTCATGATGATTCTTTCCATGGCCTTTGCATATGAGGCTGATTAAACTTACAGGTCTATAGTTCCCATGGTCAGTTGATAGACCCCATTTTTTCAAAGGGATTACTGCTGCTGATCTCCACTGTGCTGGAACAAAGCCAGTTTTTAAGCTATGATTAAAGTGAATACCAAGTGAGTCTACTAGGTTCTTTGAAGAACACAGATATGACCTGATCTCCAGACATACTAGGCAGAGGACTGGTGTCAAGTATGCTTTGGGGTATGGCTGGTGGGGACAGGGGGTGAAGTTTGCACCATATCTGTCAACTAGCAGGTTGTCAATTTCCTTCAGTATAGTATGAGTAGTACCATCTACTACCAGTTCGGCACACAGCTGGGAATTCCCTTTTAGATTTCAGACATAGTTAAAGAATGCCTGATGATTATCCTTCCCTAGGGATGCTATTTAGTTTTGTAATTAGCTTTAGAGGATGTTACAAGATTTCAGATTTGCTTATTCAACCTGTGGAGGGAATTCTTCCTCTGCTGAGTCAGTTCCCTGTTGTTCTTAGACATCAGTTTCTTCCTTTTGTTATATAACCTGTTTATACTTGAGGTCCACCGGGGTGGCTTGTTTTTTTTTTTTTTTTTTTTTTTTTTGGGAGGACGTGGTTTTAATCCAGTCAGATACAGCAAATTCTATACAGTTGCTTAAGTGTTTATACAGGGCATTTGTGTATACCTCTGCATAGGAGTTATTGTTGTCTGTGATTGCGGTGATATAAAACTTTTTATACCATTGCTAAGTATGGTGTAGTTTGCTTTGGAAAAATGTTTTCCTATGGGGTGTCAGGTTCAATAGTTACTTCAAATTAGACTGATTTATGGTCTGACTTTACCAGGGAGGGCATCACGCAGATGGAAGTGCAGTGATTACTGAGTGTGTCCTTTGGATGACATGCCTAGTAACCGTGAACCTGTTGCTGGTTTGACAGCCATTTCCTATTAAAATATTACCAGATTACCATTTTTTTTAATGTAACATGGGTTGTTTATTCTTCAAGGGCAGCAGGCACTACATTTTTATATGAGACACTGAAGTGTAAAGTTGTTTGTCATCAGCAATCTCTTCAGTTGTTATAGATCATTTTAATGTGGAATTATTTAGATGATTTTTAACTCCATAGAGATTGTGTATATTAACTGATATCGGTGGATTGTAATAACAGAAATTTGAGTGGCCATTTGTGGTTGACATGCTCTATAATGGGTACTTTTGTCATTATTGGTTCATATGTTTTGTTTTTTCTTATCTGAAACAGATTCAAACATACAGATTTAAAACACACTATAACAAGCAATGCTGTATTGTACAAGGAATATAATTTAATACAATGAGGATGGTGCATCAAATAACACATGGATGTATGCATGATCCTAAAAATGTGTGTAAGGGGCCTATGGTTTGAAAACACTCCAAAAGTAAACTCAGTCCACCACTGGCCAGATGCATTTTCTTTGAATGTGGGTTTCAAAGCCATTTCAATGAATGTGAAGTTCTGGGGCAGAGAAGCTTACTATTCATGCTAAGTATGTTTTCATTGTAAGGCTGCACTGTTTTGTTTAGCAAATGGCTATCAGTGTTTGTGCTATAAAAGTTTTAAATATCTCTAATCATTGTAGAAGTAAAGTAGAAAATAGTATGCATACTGACAGGTTTGAAAAGTGTTTATGTTAACCAGGGAGAAATAGCAAAGTAATGGGACACTGGAATGGCTAGGGCTGTGGGGTTGCTGCCAGGGACTGCCTGCTATATGGGAAGGGATCTGATCCATTACCTTGCCTAGGGCCCCATTTGACCATGATCCAACTCTACAACACTGCATAGACTTTGTTCTACTTTGAAATAAGGCATGCAGTATTTATGTAAGTTTAGAACCAGAAGTTGAAAGGTTCCTTATGCAAATCCATGCATGTGTATTCAGCATTTCTTGCTTCCAAATCATTATGTAGTTTTAAGCCACAGAAATGAAAAGTATTAAAGTTTGTGCACTAACACAAATACATGTCCCATCTATGTCTTATAAAAACTCAGAAGTACCTAGCAGCAGACACCCATAGCCGGTCTTAGGCATAGGCCAACTAGGCGGCCGCTTAGGGCACCACTGTAGCAGGGGTGCTTTTCCAGTATTTATTTGGTGTAGGTAAACCAGGATGGGGGCACCGAGTGGTGTGTGTGGGGTGCCGTACAGCCCTTTTGCCTAGGGTACCAGTTGACCTAAGGCTGCTCCTGCAGACACCACATTTTACCAGGCCTTCTTTAATGTAGCACTGAATATTTGTAATGTAAGTTATAATGTCTGTGTGTAACTGAAATGTGATCCTGCACTACTAAACCACTCATCCATTTACAGAGATTTGAGATGCACAGCAGAAAAAAGGGACATGCTTTTCTAAACATGTGAAAATGTGGATTGGTCCATTTATTTTTAAGGGGGTACTATCAGTGCTTCTTACTATTTAAGTCATATGCCATTATCTGAACTGGTTCCTCCCCCACAATTACCAAGCATGCTCTTGTACTGAAAGAAAGGATTTGTTGGGGGAGGGGTATGCAGAATATTTGCCTGGACCCATAACTCCCTGAGAGCTTTGGGCCTGACAGATTCATTACATTTTTATGTACATGTGACAGTGTGAGTGTGTTTGTGTGTGTGAGATTCACCACACTAAAATATTCCTTTGTGTCATTAGTCTATGATGCTAATTAGAAACGGATGAGCTCTGCAGACAGACTCTTCAGTTACAGTGATGGATTTCATACATCCTGTGGAGGTTTTGGTTTGTATTGCTACTAAATGTGATATGCACATTTCCTTTTCTGATATTATGCTACAAACAAATGCAATAGTAAATGTCATGACATGCTTAGGAGGAGAGTTGTATACCATTGCTGAAAAGAGAAACAGTGGCAAATTATCTCATATGTGCTTTACGACAGCCATTTTTATTACATTTACTTTGTACAGCCAGATGCTGTGGCACAGTGTTCCATGAGTCAATGAGTAACAAAGCACACTGAAGGTGCAATGCACACATCAAGTAAGTCATGGTGCATTAGTCCAATTACATCCACTTCTGCTCACCAAGAAACTGTAAAATATGATTTTTTTAAATCTGCATATCTAATGTGCAGCTCACTTCAATAATGCAAAAACTAATTATTGACTCTGAAATTACTTTTTGTCTCATTAAATACACCAATGTTGTACAACGTACAGCTGCCAAAATAAGAACCATCATATATGAAATGAAAAGTGTGCAAATCGGTTAGCATAGGAAATGACTATGCTCAGAGTGTATATATTTTTATAGCAGTAGCTTCTGATAAAACACTTGCAGACCACTCAACCTGCAGATATTGAAAATAGGAATAAAGGCCCTTCAAAAAATATGAACATCCAGTTAAAAATCTAGACACCTAATTAGCATAACATTTGAATACCAAATAACACATCATTCTTCCTGCTTCCATTATGAATGTGGGATACTTCTCAGGACCACATTTAAAAAACAGAGAGTGACAAAAATGATGGAAAATGCAAGCACATTATCAAAGAGGTAGTGACTTTAATGAACTGTATTGCAAAATACTGTCACCCAAGGTCATTTATTTTTGCTTTAGAAAAATGGAGTTGTAAGATGTCTGTCCTTATTTAAATTGTTGTTGCCACTACTATGTTGGTCATATTGTGTGGATTTCTGTATACTAGACAGTTTCAAAAATCACATGTAATGAGCGGTATTCAGAAAAGTATGTGAAGGCATAATCAAGCTTGAAAATAGGGACATACATCCAGAATAGGAGCATCCTAAATCAAGCCTGAAAATAGGAATGTTTCTCCAAAATAGGGACAGTTAAAAGGTCTGTTTGCAATGCAACAATATCCAAAGATTCATTGTGTCATTACTTATATATTTGGAATGTATGCCATTGACTACGTGTGTATGTGTACATTAGGCAAACATGGACTAGATAGGCCATGGTGTGCATATTAATTCTTAACAGAATAACATTTTACCACAACTTTAAACACAGAAATTTAAAAGAGCCAGTTAAGAAGATAGGTATCTAGCAAGATGTATGCTTTTTGTACTACTACTTTTCAAACAAATGGTTTATTTTATAGTAACATTTGTACTGTTACAGAAGGTAGCAGCACAGGAATTTGGTGTACATATAAGATATTTCTGGTTACTCCTCTCTGTGGAGAAGTGACTTGGTCAATCTTTCATTCATTTACTGCACTTTGTTGACAAAATCGGTCATATTTGTTGAAGTCCATCTGCAAAGGTGGGAAGGACTGCCATCTACCCATGTTTTTTCCTGGAAAGTCCAGAAACCTGAAAACTGGGAGCCATCTGGAGGCAGTGACTTTGGAAACATCAGTTTCTAAAGTCACTGCCTGCAGATGGTAGCCTTCATACAAGTATTGCTTTGGTGCAATACCGCTGCAACTGTAAGCATTTAAAAAAATGGCTGAGGAGTAGTAAAGACAAGACAACTGACACTTTTTTTCAGCAATAATATGCCCATTTACCTTAAAAATGGGTAATTAAAGGGTTTGGAAAGGTAGTGCAAGGGGTGGAACAAGGTGGGAATATGATTTATTCAAGAACTGTGGCTTATTTTATTGTTTTTATCAGTTCCAGAGATGGCAACCCTATTAGGGAGGAAAACACTGAATAGGAAGCTTAGGTTTGAAAAACATAAAAAGCATGGAAACATAGCATGGGCAAATAATAATAATAATGACAATAATACATAGAATCAGTAATGCAATGGAACAGCTAGGGTAATAAAGCTAGAGATAACAGCAACCTAATCTTCTCCTTATTCCTTGACTTGTCTAACGCCTTCAACACAGTTTGTCACAGCAGACTTCTACTTTGAATGTCCTTATTAGATCTTCCTCACTCCACCCTTCTATGATTCAGAAGCTACCTATCCAGTAGGTTTCAGTCAGTAAAATGGCACTCACCCCTCTTTCCATACCTCCCAGTCACCACCAATGAACCACAAGGCTCTACCCTTCATCCCCTCCTCTTTAACATTCTCATCAACACCCTCCACACATCCGCATAACAGGCTTTCCTAATACAGTATGCAGATGACTCCACACTCATTTGTTCATCTGACATCACCAAAAAAAATACTCAGGAAGCTTTAACAGCAACTAAAACATGGCTTTTTAACTCACAATTCATGCTCAACTCTAAAAAAATAAAAAGGTACTACTACTTTGTTCCCCATATCCTAATGTCATCTCTCTTTATAATATAACCTTTGAAATCACTTCTTATAGTAAATTATTAGGGATGGTAGTGGCTGATAATCTTAAATTTGACCTGCATATAACAAAAACTCTTCAAAAACTTGGGATGCTTTATATAGTTAAAATCTTTCTCACCGACCCAACTAAAGCTACACTTGCCACTACTTATCTCCTCCCCACATTTCTTTATGGTGCTCCCATCCATACAAACTTTTAGGCACCACAACAATTAAAACTTATGCTATAACAAAGTTGCCAAATTTACAGCAAATAGCCCTTTCATAACCCACCAATGTATAGCACTAAAAAGCCTACATTGGTTAGAACTACTCCATCAATTAATATGTACACAACTTCTTACCAAATACAAAATTATTCAGAACCCATCTGCTTGTCCAGCACTAAATAACATTCTACACAACTATGTTCTTAGTCAGTCATTACAATCCAGTGACCAAAACTCCTGTCTGTCTACAGACCTATGAAATCTGCTTGGCATTGTCTATACCTATACCATGTTGCTAAGGCCTGAAACTCTTTATCTCTTTCCATCAGGTCAATATCCTCCCTCCCAACCTTCAAAACCATTCTAGAAGACATCTTAGCCAAAGCTGGTTCTGTTCTTGCTCAACACCAGGATAAACAATATCCCTAAATGTGGACAAATACCTATTCATACCTTACATCTTCTTATTCTGTCTTTTTCACTCACTTACCTATTTCTATCAGTTTCTCTTCCCTGGCTTTCTCTCTAGATATACCGTAAGCCTGCTTTTCTCTCACTTCAGATTGCAATTTCTGTTTGTATTATAATTACTTACCTTTTATTTCTCTATAAATGGGCTAAAATTTCTCTTACTGTTAAATTATTGTCATATAATTTGTATCTAATCATAACCAATGTATTCATATTATGTGTAATTTGGTATAATTATTTAAATGGTATTTGTTTTTTGTATTATTTTAAAGACTGCAAAATTATAATTCTTAAAATGTTTTGTAATACTTTGGAGCTTTTCACCCCAGACCTCCACTGAAAATGGGCTCTTACCCATATAGACTTTCCTGGCAATCAAATGTCAGTAAATAAATAAATAAATAAAACAGCAAAAAATATATGACTTTACTATTAGCCACAAACACAAGGCTGATACAGTACAAAGTAATTCAATTGGTTTAATAAGATAAAAGCATGTAGTAAGTCTAGTTGTAGTATATAATGTACACAATATGTAGTCTATTGTGGTACTACTAGTCATGTGAGTTACACAGACACAAATATGCAGTTATATGCACAGATCAGGAGAAGAAATGAACTCCATTCAAAAAATGTCAGTGAAAGGGTGGAACACTGTGTGAAATCGTGAAATCCACTCAAGATAACAAGCTTTAACCAGTATAAGTTATTAGTATAGGAGGCATAATAAGTCAGAGTTTCCAGGGACAATCAAGGTAAGCAAGCCAGCAGTAAGGATAACATGCTTGATCAGGTAGTGCTAGAATTAAATTCATTGTGAAAGGAAACAGCTTGCTTTATGGAGTCTAATGTTAAGAGGAAGATGTAATGTAATTATTTAGTTGGGATCACTGTGGCTGATCACGTTGCATGTTTTTCCCCCTTAAAACATCGTACAAGGCCCATCACAGAATCATGCTGTCGACATGTTGGCATGTTGGAACTTGGTGTGTTACAGATGCTGTAATCTTTGTCTGAGTTGTGGGAGATGCAGAGGAGGGAAAATGTGAGATTTATGTTTATTTTACATATTTTGCCTTTGCTTGGAGTTTGTGTAATCTCAGATTTAGTGTATTTACTAACTGGGGGTGTGGTAACAGAGATCTCAGATCAAAAGTTGGACTCAGACTTGACCCTCACCAAAAGAATTATTTACAATAATTTGGTGATGCTTTTGTATTGGCTGTAGGGTGTCATTTACCTTTATAATTATGTTTTAGTTTCAATTATTCACTTCTTGACTTAGTGAGACATAACCAATCACGGTAAATCCAGTTCAAGGTGATAAATAATGTCACAACTTGTGCAGTTATTCTTGATCCGTATTAATTTTTTTCAGATTTCTGGTTGCTACAAGTGTCAGGTGATAAAGATTTCCAAGCCTTGAGAAGGGCGTGACATAATGTTCTAACTTCATGTTTGTTGTACTAAGGGATTGCTTCAAAGTTTTGCACTGGTTGATCACTGGGTTCAGACTAATTGGTACTAGTCTGCTAACTAAACATTGCCAGTTACCATCACAAGCATACCTTATAGCTGTTTGGAGCTCTTCCTCTAGGGGCTGCAACTGGACAAGGTTAGCTTAATAAAAAAATGTACAAAAACTACCTCATACCATACCATACAAACAATTACAAAACAGAAAATGTGGTACCGGAAAGAGTCAAAGGAGTTTAAAATCCTTTGACTCTTTTCAACTACCACATTTTTGTTTTTTAGTTAAAAATGTCTTAAAGCAGCACAAGTTTGTGTGGCACTGTTGTGCAATCAGTAAGCAGTGTTTCAGCTGGTATCTGACTAAAGAAACTAACAAAAGCAGACAGGAAAATACCATATTGCTATTTTTGCTGATTTTTGCATCTGTTACTTGAACTGGACGATCATTTACTGATATGATAAATAAGCTGATTCTAAAAGGATTCTCTCCTAAAGATTCCTCTTCTGGGGAAAGACAAACAGTGGAAAATAGATATACACAAAGGAGACGTGGAAATTCCAAAACTTATTTAGTCTTGACAATAAAGACAAAAGTGCTAAATAAGTCATGGCTCCAGTGGTCCTTCAAATGAGTGTTTGGTTATTAATTCTGTTTTATGGAGTTGCTATCATTGGCACTTAACCCCTTACCTCAATGCCATTTACACTGAAATCAGTGTTGAGGGGTCTTTCAGCACCAGCATTAGCAATAGAAAGATAAATATGAAATTCATCTATACCTTTGGCTTCAAAATTTCTACATTCTACCAGGGACATCTCTTTGATTTTAATGGAACATCTAGGAAATGCATTGATTCAGCACATAGTGTTTAGAGGAGCCTGCATTGGCACTGATCTCCTCCCCTGACTTCCAAATTTCTGGATCTTCTCAGAACTGAGATAAAGGAGTAGAGGGCCAACTGCAAGACTGACACTGTGTCCCAGTCTAGACTGGTTTCTTCTTCCTCTGAATCTTCACTTCTGAACATACCAAAAAAGAGAAACTGAAAGAGGAAGCAGAACAACTTCCCTTTGGAGTCTTCATCCCTGGACACAGATATGGCTGATGGTGATCTGTCCTCACTTTCCTCACCTGCAACCCCAAATCTGGGAAAGTCCTTGAAATAATGCACAAGAAGAGGTTACAGAATGTAGATTCTTTCTCATTAGAAGCGATTCTGTATAAGATCATCTACTCACTCTCAGTCTTCCATTGGGTGTCCCTCCTACATTCACAGTGATTGCTTTGGTTGTGCAGAAATCAGTGTAGGATCCCAATATGGTTGCTCCTTTCCTTAGGACACCAGTCAATACCTTTTTCCTCCTAAAGAATTTGGAATATAGGAGTAAGACTCCTGTAGCTAACTTTGTTGTGGAAGTTAAGCCCTGAAAAGAGAGGTAACAAATCAGTTAGTCAGTCCACCTCTCAGATAAGGAATCTAGAGCAACAGACTGCTTTGGGAAGCATGTTTACAAGACAAGTATTTTTTTTTAATCAGGTCACTTAAATATCTTGCAAATATGATCCATTTACAGTGTGACTTGGCCAGTGAAATGACCTGCACATTGCAAATGTTGCCCAACTTTGATATGCTTTTCAAAATAAAGTTGCAGGCATCAGTTATGTGTACCATATCAAACCTCTTGGCGAGACTATCCCACAAAACATTTAATGGCTCAGTATTGGTAGAGAAGAACAGGCACTGCTTTCTACAGTATGCTTGGTTCCAACATTCAGATTTTGCTGATAACTTTTAGATAGCTTTCAGCAAAGCCTCCTTTACAAGGTCTGATCTTTTTGGCTTGAGTGTGAAGAAAAGAAGAAAAAGAGCATGCAGGAGTGCAAAATACTCACAGCAGTTAGCATCAAGTTCTTCACTCAACAGCATACATTCTCCCAGAATCAGAGGAGAATATATAATTTATGGTATTGTAAAAATAGTCCTAAATGTAAAAAAAGTGACGAGTCTCAATATTATCTGATAAAAACACAATTCCCTGGTGTTGGAGGGATCAGATTTGGTAGTCTCTTCTAGTACATCAGTTTCCTAGTCAAGCAATGTCAGGCAGCATAACGTAAGCAAGAGTAAAACTGCACAACATAGTATGACTTAAAACATGTCAAAAGCAAACAACAGTGAGGACTTTCAAGATGGCTGCACATTGAATAACAGCTTAATTCTAGCTCTCCCAGTGTGAAAACAGGAACTCAGCAGAGAAGACCAGCAGATTTGTATTTATGATTAACTTTCAGTAACTGGCTAGTAAGTGTACCACCTGGATGCCAGGAAAAAATACAGAGGACCTGGAAAAAATCGGGTCTATATCAGAAGATCGAAGTTTCAAAACTTCGAATCTGATATGGTCAACACCATATGATCAAAGTCTTGAAACTTTGAATCTTTTAATGGAGGTCCCCATACAGTGTGGAAAGGGAAGATTTCCATTTTCTGCACTGTAGTCTGATCTTGGAGTTGGTATATTTAAGTAGCAGGGGTGTAGGGGGTGCAGGAGGGCTTGCCCCCCTGCTTATAGTGTTTAAATGGTTTGTTTTGTAGGTTGTTGTGTTTTATTAGATTTTTGATATTTCAAGACTTCAATTATATGGTGTCGACCATATCAGATTCGAAGTTTTGAAATTTTGATAATGTAATATATACCTGAAAAAAATCAGCTGCAAAAACTGAGGATGGAACACTGACTGGGAAAAGTTCTGCAGCTGTTCAGCAAAAATCATCGCAACCTCCAGACATGAATCCCAGTAACTTACAGGAAAATATAAGACAACTGCGCACAGACCTTGTTAAAATAAACAAAACACTGATTGAGTATATCAACACAAACAATAAAAGACTGGAAAAAATAAATAAGCTTTAAACAAATATTCAAATGAAGTGATAAAGCTGCAAAAATCAGAGGTTGAAATAAAGAAAAGGCTGGCTGAATATGAGATTGATCAGGAAGAGATGTTTCAAAAAATAATAAAATTAGAGGACAGAGTCCATAGTGAAAACCTGAGATTTTCAGCTATACCAGAGAAGCTGGAAGGAACAGACTGCATTAATTTTATGAAAGCAGAAAAAAGCAACTGGACTGATACTCAACAGTAGGAGTTGTTAGTTGAAAGGGAACATCATGTGTATGCTTCAAACCTGACTATGAAAAAGCAACCTAGACCTTTAATAGTGAAGATGCAATCCTACCAGCAGAAGGAGTTGATTTTGACAAAACTGTGGCAAAAGGACTAAGTACTAAAAGTGGGAGGCAGCAGAGTGTTTGTGGAGAATGATTACTCATTGTACACCAGGCAGAAGAGAAACACATTTATTCCACTACTCTTGGAATGTTGAGATGCAGGTGTGAGATTCATTCAGATGCCTGGAGCGGCAAAATCATTTTCTGATGAAGTACATGCTAAGAAGAAAATACAAAAGTTTGGCCAACAAAAAGTGAGTTGTGAAACAGAATGAGATTCTGCTTCTTGTCCTTCTGGTAATAAAGACCACACAGAGACTGTACATGTGAAACTTTTTGAACCTTTTTTCAATGTTTCAACTGAAAATGTTGGAGTGAAGGAAAGGAGTACAAGAGTTGACTAGAAGAACTGAGAGCATTTTGAAAATGAAGCAGAGACAAGATTTGGGAGATGGAGATGAACTGTAATAAAGCCAGAAACTTAATATGGGATTACAATGCAATAATTATATGTGTGAAATATGGCAGAAAAAGAAAATTTGCAAATATTGGACATTTTCGGAATTTGTTGGATTTGTGGGGGACTCTAAAGTATATGCCTTATTTCATGCCATTGATGTTCAAAAATGCTTTGGGGAGTGGTAGATGAGAGAAAAAGTTAACTGCAATTAAAGATTTTTTTTCTTACTAGCACTATTTTTGTGGTATTTGATTTTCTTAACATGCTCTAAAGTAAAGTTTTCTCAGTTATTTTAAGCATAACTATGATTATAAACAGGTGCTGCTGTTCTTTTGTTTCTTTTCTTTTCTCTCTCCCATCTCTCTTTCTTTTTGTTCAGTTTTAAGAAATTTTGGCAATGCAGTTAAACACGCCTGGTTAAAAGAGCACGACAAAACAAAAATGAATGTGCTTTTTGTAATTCTTGCATGGAGAAATGGCTGGATTAAGGACCTAGGATTGATTTAGTAACAGGTTTTAAGAGTAAGCAAGTAAATGAAAAAGAATATTGAATATTATGAGGCTTTTTTCTAGCAAATACATGTATGCTCAATAGTAATTCTGCAGCTGGTCTTCATGTTTCCATGAAAACAATCTGATAAAGAGAAACTGACTGCCTGGTTCTCGGGTCTCCATGGAGACAATCTGATAAAGTGAAACTGGCTACATTCTGATGGAGAGTGATTGGCTGAAGAAAAAACTGGAACAATGTTCTCTGAAAGCATTCAGTGGTTTCACAGTTGGGAGAGCTATAAAGAAAGACAAAACCAATTAGCGCTTAGTAGAAGCACAAGCTGCACCATGCATCTTAGCATGTCTAACCTTTCTTTTAGGTTACCTCAAGTCAGTTTGAGACTTGTATTCCTATTACAAGGGTAAAACTTCAGTATTTGAAGATGCACATAGTTTTGTGTGTTATTACGTTAGCAAGTTTCACAGGGATATTGGGTTGTGTTTTTTTTTGAGGGTGTTCAATAAAACAAAAGTTTTGTAAGATGTGACATAGACTCAAATGGATATGACAAGAAACAACTGTATAAAAGTTCAACCTATCAAACAGTGTATGCATGTAACACAAAAGCTGGAATGAGACATTTAACAAAAAAGATGTTATCCATAAAAAGTGGAAATAATAACTTTTTAATACAATTATACTTTCTGTAATCTCTTTAAATGCTAGTGGCCTCACAATAAATACAAAAAATAAACAGTGGTGAACTATATTAAAAATGTAGAGTGCAAATAACTGTTACAGGAGACGCACTTAGAAAGAACTGAACATGTGAATTTGATAAAGAAAGGTTTTCAGGATGGTCATTCAGTGGAATACCTGGAGCAAAGAAAAACAGGAGTACTTATATTAATTACAAGAGGAAATTCAATAGTGATAAAAGAGGATAAAAAAGATAATGCCAGTGTTGTAGTGCTGAGGGCTACTGGCAATGGAGGAGGATAACACTAGCATGTATTTGTCTTCCACCTAAAACTGCTATAACAGAGCTTAAGAAAATTCTGGGAGAAATAATCAGTTTTCAGCAATGAATATTACTTATAGGTGGGGACTAGAATGTGATTTGCAACAGTGAAGATGTGCCTGGAAGGCCCAGAAGGGAAAGTAAATCAAAGGAGGGTAGATTTTTGGAGAAATTGATGAAAATATTTGTCACAGAAGATGTGACTTTAGTAATAGGAGTTTGGAGTGAATTTACATATTATTCCCTAAGATATAAAAACTAGGCTAGGCTAGACAGACTTTACATTTCACAGGAACATGTGGGAATTGAAGGTCTCGATACACACCCGATAACTATATTTCAGATCATGTGCCAATAATAACTAAAATAAAAACACATGGTAATAAAATAAAAATGAGACATTGGCACTTTCCCACCCATCTGTTGAAAAGAGAGGAATTTAAGGAATCGGCAGTGGAGATTATACAGGAGCTATTAGAGAAGATAGAAATTTCTTCTGAAAATATAGCTAGGGAGTGGGATAAAATTAAGGTGGAGTTTAAAAATAGGGTGAAAATAAAAGAAAGGAGCTATGGTTTTAAGAAGTAACAAGAATTATTTAGAGGGACTGACAAATGTTAAAGTATTGCAGAATAGGGGGAATCTCACAGAGCAGGAAGAAGATAAACTGCAGAATGGTAAGCAGAAAATAAGGGAATACCTCAATAATATGCATAAGTTTAGAAAGATTGTTGTTAAGCAACTGTTTTTTGGTAATGACAGTAGAGCACAAAAACATTTAGCACAATGACTCAGGAAACAAAAAGTAGAAAAGGCTGTTGCCAAGCTTAGGGAGCCTATAACAAGGAAGGTAACAAGAGATTCTGTAGAGGTATTAGTAATATTTCAGAAATTCTATGAAAGTCTGTATAAAGCAGAGAAATATGGAAATCAAGAAAAGATACAAATGGAACTGTTTATCTTCTTCTTCATTCAGCTTTTCCTGGTTAGGGGTCACCACAGCAGATCACCTTGTCCGCTCATGATTGGCAGTGGAGTTTTACAGTGTCGAGTTGCCAGCCCGGCACTCAACCTTCCACAGAAGGCACACACATGCACACACTTACACCTAGGGCCAGTTTAGAGTGTCCAATCCACCTGCAGCATGTCTTTGGGATGTGGGAGGAAACCGGAGCACCCGGAGGAAACCCATGTGACCACAGGGAAGACATGCAGACTCTGCACAGAAGGCACCCCAGCTGAGGATTGAACTGGAGAACCTCTTGCTGTGAGGCGGCAATGCTAACCACTGCACCACCATGGCCACCCAAATGGAACTGTTTATGGAGGAATTAAATATGCCAAGGTTGGAGGTAGACAAGGCCCAATTACTAATGGTTAGGATAGGAGGAGATTTGATAAAAATGGTGATGTATAGCCCATCCACAGGAAAGTCCCCAGGAATAGATGATATTCCTGTGGGCATTTGGAAGCTAGGAGGAAAAAAGCTGATAAAGATCTTGAAGGTTTTGTTTAACAGTATTTTACGAGGAAGAGGAGCACCAACATCCTGGAAGAAAGCAGTGGTAGCTGCAATACCTAAAGAGGGTAAAGACTCATCAGACCCAGCTTCATACAGGCTGATTTCAATGCTAAAACATGATTATAAAGTGTTCATGTCTATAGTGGCTAAAATAATGACAAAAGTAATGCCCACATTTATAGATACGGATCACTGTGGTTTTGTGGAGGGGAGGCAAACATTTGACAACATCAATAGAACATTGAGGATCCAGAGTGAAGCAGAATGTTAGAAAATACCTTTATTGTTGATGGGTCTGGATGCAGAGAAAGCATTTGACAAAGTAAGCTGGGACTTATGAGTAGGGCAATGGAAGCATTTGCATTTCCTGAAAACATTATAAGGTTGATTAGGAATATATATGAAGGATTGGTGGTGAAAATAAAGTGGATGGGGTCCTCTTTGAAAATTTATGCTTGAGCAAAGGCACCAGGCAGAGCTGTCCTCTTTTCCCTTTGTTATTTGCATTATATTTAGAACCACTGACAAAGAAAATAAGGGACTTAGAAATTCAATGATATAATTGGTATACTAGTCAAGAAAAGCTGACTCTATTTGCAGATGATATTATTTTATACCTGACAAAACCAGAAAGAGACATTACAGTGTTGTGGAACATTTTGAAACAATTTCAAATCTTTTTGGGATACAAAATTAATGAAGCTAAAACAAAGGCAATAGCAGTAAATTATGTACCCAAACACAAATTGGTTCAGCAATATCCATATTTATGGGGACATGATAAAATTAAGTATTTAGGAGTATGGATTAAAAATTGATTCTGGTGAGGCAGCTAAGGATATGTGGCAAGAGACTAAACAAAAGATAATGCAAAAACTGAAAAAATAGAAGCTTTTTTATATGGGTATGAATAGTAAGATACAAGCAGTCAAAATATTTTTAGTCCCTTTAGTCTTATACGCAGGTCAGGTATATTTTTATAAACCAGAGGAGAAATTGTGGATAATAATTAATAAAGAGCTGAAGGACTTTATCTGGGAGGGGAAGATGGTAAGAGTCAAGTGGGATTAGCTGATTCTTCCAGTAGAACAGGGTGGATTGGGATTACCTAATCTGAAGAGGCATTTCATAGCTACACATTTAAGGCTCCTATACATAACACATCAGAAAACTATAATTCAAAGTGGAAAGGGATAATGTTGAAACTAGGGGGGGGGGGTTCAAGAAACAAAGAGAGACTTTTGAATGCAGACCTTTAAAGAGAATAACAATAATCATACAGTATGCTATATCCATAAAGTAGCATAAAGTATTCTATGAACTAAGCCAACACAGGGATGGAGAAAAGAGTTTCTGCTGATAGGGATGACTGCAATTATGGATATCGACAATAGGCAAGAGGGTGCTGGAATTTATTGGAGAAACCTGCCAAAGGAGCCAACGTATTGGGAGCAAATAACTAAAGAAGGAAAGGTAATAGAATGGGAAGAGGCCAAGAATTTATTTGGACTGTAGGTTAGAGATTGTTTTCCCTATCAAGAACTTACATCAGAGTCTAGGCAAAGAGAAATAAATATGAGGGTCCTAAATGAAAGACTAACACTGGTAGAGTTTTTAGTAGAATTTAGAACAGAAGCTGCAATTAAGAAAGGAATAATTAATGGACCATATAAGAATCTATCAGAGGAAGTTAGAAAGGATTTGGAAGAGAGACTGGATAAGCAAGTCACAAAGAAATAATGGGAGGATATATGTATGTCACCCAAATATGCAACAACATCTAGAAGATTTAGGATTTTTGCTTGGAAATGTTTACACAGGTATTTTTATACCACAAGTAGACTCCAGAGAATTTTTTATTGGGTCGACAGCAAATGTTAGAGACATGGCAGGGAAGAAAGAGGTACTTGGGAACATATTTTCTGGGAGTATTTTGGGTTGTCAGACTTTAAAGATTGCCTGGGGGATGCACTGTTGGAGGTGCTGGGTGGGTGGATTGGTGTGATGAGGGAGATTTTTTTTCTGAGCTATGATACAGAATCAGAAATGCCTAGAGATGGTAAGGCTTTGCTGTGTCTAATTATGGTGGCTGCCAAAAAAGCAATTACTAGAAAATGCAAATCAAAATCTAAACCAATTATATTAGAAGTATTTAATATAGTAACAGAGCAAGCAACAGAGATAAAGCAACTGGAATTGAAATCTTTAGAAAAAGGTAGGAGCAAACTACATAGGAAAAATAGGAATTGTGAGAACAATACTTACAGGGGTGGAATGAGGTTAAAAGAAGGCGCAAGTTAAATAAGTTATGCAATGCTTGACTGAAAATGGTTGGGTAGATTATAAGTGATGCATAATATTTGCAACTTGTTGTGTGTCAGTATTGTTTGTGATGTGAAATGCCTGCAAATAGGATTGTATTGGTGTGGTTTGGTTTCATTTATATAAATGTATGGTTGATTATATAATAATTGATGGTTTAATAAAGATGTTTCTTGTTTAAAAAATGGGCAGAAATTTAATAATGTATGTAATGTTGCTTAGGTCATATGATACATAGCAATATATGTGAAGTAAGTATGTTTATTAATGTTAATTTGTTAATACAGTTTGATTACTTTTGT
>NC_056731.1:1550853743-1550956243 GCF_019279795.1 Protopterus annectens | reverse complement strand
AAGCTAAAAATACTGCATTGATGGGGCCTGACAACATATATGGACGCATCTAAAATAGCATGAAGCACAACATAGCCTTACCCCTAACAACACTGTTTCAGCCTCCATACAGTTTTTATACCAAGTGAATGGAGAACAGCTATAGTCATTCTATATAGAGAACCTCCAAATGCTAAAAAAATCTCAATTTCCATATGTCAAGGGCAGGTCATGCTTAATTAGCCTGGTGGATTTTTTTGAAAGGTCACAAAAGCAATGGATGAAGGCAAAACTGCATACACCAAATAACTCGACCTGGCCAAAGCTTTTGACACAATGCCCTATTTAGGCATAGTGGTAAAGCTAAACAAACTGGGAATAATCCCCTATAGTCACCTGCTGGATTGCTAACTGGCTCATAGATAGGATGCAGATAATTAAAATAGGGGAAGTTACCTCCACAAAGAGACCAGTCACCATTGGAGTCCCCCATGGTTCTGTGTTGGGACCTATCCTGTTTGGCATCTACTTTTCTGAAGTAAAAGCCAATACTAAAGATCTCTAGTTGACTATGTCTGCAGATTACTGCAAGGTAGGAAAAGTCACTGAATCCCCAAATAACTTATCTATTCTGCAGAAAGGTTTGTCTCAATTAAATAACTGGTGTGAAAATCATGGTCAGAATCTAAGTGACAAAGAATACATTATTGCATCCTTTGGGAAGTAATCTACCCCTGGGAACTTCCACATTGACAATACACCCCTAAGAGTTAATCCATTTGTTTAGGATTTGGGAACTTATGTGGACAATGACCTAACCTTTGACCAACATGTGGCTATTATTGTAAGAAAGTCTTTCTGTATTACATAGCTTTTAAACAAAGGGATTGTACCTAGATCTAGGGATGTTACTGTGTCCCTTTACTCAGCCCTCATTAGGCCAATCACTGAATATAATTCCCTCTTTAACATGTATCTGTCCTGACACATTCAACAACTAGAATGCCCACAGAGATACGTTACTAAAAAGATACAAGGCTTAAACATCATGTCCCATATGGACTGAAAAGCCCTGTAACTATACTCTGTATCCTTCCGACTCCTAAGAAGTGACCTGTGTCTGGCATACAAGGTATCCTCTGACCGATTAGTGATGGATATTCTGCACTGGAGCAAGTCAAATAACATCAGAAATAGTCTGTCTAGAATGTAAACCTCTACTGCGACATCAAAGTTTGGAGGGACAGGTATATTTCACTGAGGATACCATTGCTATGGAACAGACTTCAAATCCACATAAAACAAAGTTCATCTCACTCCATTTTCAAATGCAGCTTAGATCTATGGATGGGAAACAGAAAATGTACCCCAGGACTTCCCTCTTTACTACTAGTGGAGAGAGGAACACTGTCAAAGAGTGGCTTGGACTTTTTCTTGCACTCTTTTTTGCCATATTCCCTATTTTATGATATCATGTTTTGGACATACATGCAGTATGATACATCATAGATCATGGGAACCACCATCCTTTCCTGTCAGTCAGGTTTAACTCTCCAGCCTGTATTTGGGGATATTTCTGCATCAGCAATCTATCCCTCTAATCAGATAGAGGAGAAATTGACATCAACCACTCAGGACTCTCCATCCCCAGTCAGAAATTTGACACCAGAGAGCTAAGCTAATATAAATCATCACTGACATTTAAGGAAACCATACCTATGCCCCCGCATTGTCAACATGAAATTTCTGCAGGTTGCTCAGTTTCTTCCCATCTCCCAAAGACATAGTAGTAAAGTGGCTGTGCTAAATTGTCTGTTAATATTACCATTATCACTGTAGTCTGGGTCATGTCTGAGAAAGTTCTGCAAAAATCAATTCAATTGCCTTTTTTAACATACCATTATGTATAAAATAAACAAAGACAGGCCAGTAGCTACAGAAATAATTAGTAGATGATCTATGATCCAAATAACTCCTATAAAGTTTTATCTCTAACTAATAACAAAGGCAAAATCAAACAGTGTTTGAAAGGCACAGGGCAGGCATTTTTTTTTTATAATTTGACCTTTCCTAGTAATAGTAAGATGTTAAGTGTTCTTAACAGACTTTCTTTTTCTGTGTTAAACACTACACCAATTACTTCCAGTAATTTTATTTTCGAAGTCAAAATGCCATTCTGCCTATAATGCTACATATACAATTTGCTGTTCAGAAACAAGGCAGTGTTTCCCTTAGAATGGAATCAAATGAGGTTTCTTTTGTAGTTCGGTGCATGTGCACTCAACATTCCTTACCTACAACATCACTATAATGATTCATGCCGAGTTGCTAAAACATGCACTGACATGTGACCATGTCCCATCCGCTTCGCCTAGAGTTCAAAATTAGAGAAGAGTAGATAACCATGGTTATTTTCCTAGGCCCTTCCCAGCTCAGCAGTGTCAGTGCTTGTAACATAAACCACACTGCCTGCTTGTAACTGAAATGAGATCCTACAGTGTACTAAACCACTCATCAATATGCATAGAACTGAGCTGCACAGCAGAGAAAAGGGAACATACTTTTCTAAACATATAATAATGCGGATTAGTCCATCAAATTTTATTGAAGGATTGTAAATCCTTCCTACTACTTAGAAGGTCAAATGACTTTATTGTTTGTATAGGGTGATGTCTACTGTTTCTACCCCCAGATTACCATTCTGAGCACGCTCCTGCACTGAAAAGAGCTATTTGTTGGGGGAGGGGTATGCAAAGGAGTTGCCTAGACAGAGCTGCTTTCAGTGCAAACACAGCTGTGTACACATAGCCCTCCTGCAATGCTGTGCCTGAGTGATTCATGACATCTCTGTGCGCATGTGTGTGAATGTGTGGTTCATCCACAGTAAAATATGTGCTTGTGTCGGCAGTCTGTGAAGCTAAGTAGAAATGGATGAGCTCAGCAGATGCACCTTTCCGATGCAATGATACATTTCATATATTCTGTGGTGCCTTTGATCTGTACTGTTGTTGCAATACATTCATGTACTTTTCTGGTGTTCTGCTCTGC
Source organism: Protopterus annectens (assembly GCF_019279795.1). Lineage (NCBI taxonomy): Eukaryota > Metazoa > Chordata > Ceratodontiformes > Protopteridae > Protopterus > Protopterus annectens. The sequence continues at coordinate 1,550,953,216 of NC_056731.1, read as the reverse complement.
TGCAAACAGATACAGGAGTAAATGGTATGATGTGTTTGTCACCAGAGGTGTTTTGTGTATTGTTACTGAAAAGGGAAAGAAGGGTATATTATCTGATAAGTGCCATTTTGTATTACCATTGCTGCATAATGACAGATATAAGGGAATAGTGTTCCATTAGTGATGAAGCATTTAAGAGACACCAGGTATACACCATGCAAGACCATGATGTATTAACCAAATCATTTAAGCTGTAAAATATGATTTATTTGTTGATCTGCATACATAATGAACAACTTAGTTCAGTAAAGCAGAACTTATTTTTCTCCCATGCTTACAGTAGCTAAGTTTTACAGCTTAGTGCTCTCAAAATTACACCTGATTAAATAAAAATCATCCTCAATGCAATAAAAAGTGCGCACGCTGGTTAGTAAAGAAGATAACTGTAGCCACAGTCCATTCACTTTGACTCTAATCATATATTTCATATATATATCAATGATCATTTGTGCATATATGTATGTAGAGGGTATGTGGGTATAGCCAAACACTATATAAGCCATGGTGTACAAACTAATTAAACAATAAAATGCCCCAGCTTTAAATAAAAAAATAATAATAACAATAGTAAAATAAGACAATGAAGAAGATAATTTTGACAGTGATGTAGGCTTGTATTACCAGCTTTCCTACAAACACTTTCTAGTATAATACTTTTTAAATATATGCATTGCATTTGTAATAGCATATTTGTGATATGAATCTCATAGAAACTAGATCAGTTGTTTTGTGGAATATAGCAGCAAAAGAGTCTGATGTATAGATCAGAAATGTCTTTCTCCTTCTGTGGATGGAAAGGGGATAACAACCTGGAAAGACATTTATTTATTTTATTATTTATTCATTACACTTTTTTGATTAGGCGTCAGAGCTGGACATGGCAGAGTTAAAGATGTTAAGGCTTGCACTGGGTGTGACTAGGATGGACAGGATTAGGAATCAGTATATTACAGGGTCAGCTAAGGTTAGATGGTTTGGAGACAAAGCTAAAGAGGTAAGATTGCGTTGATTTGGACATGTGCTGAGGAGGGATGCTGGGTATAGTGTGAAAAGGATGCTAAAGATGGAACTGCCAGGTAAGAAGAAAAGAGGAAGGCCTAAGATAAGGTTTATGGATGTGGTGAGAGAGGACATGCAGGTGGTTGGTGTGACAGAGCAAGATGTAGAGGACAGGAAGAAACAGAAACAGATGATCCACTGTGGTGAAGTCTATAGAGGAACACAAGGGAGGAAAGCTCTGCAAGTGTTTTCTACATTTGATAAATAGGCAAAAAGATAACACCTGAAAAGTAGCATGATTAGATAAATAATAAAAAACCACAAGAATAGTACAAAATATCAGCTATGCAATCAGCACACATAGTAATTCAGTTTCTATACATTGCAAGCAGTTAAACTGGTCCAGTAACAGATATGTAGACAAAGTATTCTGCATAGCTTTATTCTGTTATATAATAATGTGGTCTAGTGTGGTGGTAATAATCAGCTGCAGTAATTTAGATACAAATTTATAGTTATATGCATACATCAACACAAGACGCAATCCCATTCAAACAATATCAGTGAAATAGTAAATGACAGTGTGAAATCAATAAATTCACATAACAATAGTATAAATAACCAGTGTCAGTTATTGTCATTGGTTTAATTAGTATAGGTGGTTAGAAAGGGTTAGTAAGCCAATATTAAATCAAAGTCTTCATGGTTAATCAAGGTGTAAGAGGTATGGCAGGCAAGAAACAAGAATACCATCTTTGAGCATCTGGGACTAGAGCTAAAAGCAGTGTACAAACAAAAATAGGATGAGTTCTTTGCAAAATCTTAAGATGGTGACCATAATGAAGCAGTCCAGAGAGTCAACTGATGTCAGACTTTGTAGAGTTACTGTTGCACTATCACCAGTTTTTAACTAAGTAGGTGAAGCTCTGTGAATTCTAGACATTGCAGGTGTCAGGAGTTACAGGCTTTGGGAAGGACATCACAAAACTCATTAACACCAGTCAGAAGACAATGAAGTATCACATTCCTGACTGCTGGGCAGCTTTGAGAGCAATTGCTTGAAGCTCATAGTCGAATATTTTTTTAATCTTTATTTCATCTAATATATACATAACTTCCTTTCATTTACCCCTAACATCCATGGATGTGCTCTTGCTCTAAACCTGGCTAAAACTATATCATCTAATGTATAGCCCTACCTTCCTTTCATATAGTCTTAACTTCCATATACCTACAACTTCCTTCCTGCATCACCAAACCAGTGATCTTATCTATATTTCTAAATTAGGCTAAAACTAAATAGTCTTACATATCTGTAACTTCCATTACTATATCTCTTTAACTATTCCCTATACGCAAATCTTAACTAGCCTTTAATATCATAACTCTAAATCTCACTTCTTTATTCCCTCCCCTCTTTTATCCCCCCCCACCCTTCTCTCTCTAATCTCCTTTAAATCCACCTCTCTTTTCATTACTCTCAGCTGACCTAGTTTTTCCTCTCTGAATCTAATCTCCTAAATCTAAATTCCTTAATTTCTCATTACTATCAATAATTCTATTTTTTCATCTCTGAGTCTGTCTCCTGAATCTATCCCCCAAATCTATCTTCCTTCCTTTTTCTATAAGTACTGTACTAATTGATTACTGATGTATATTGCATGCCTACCACTCAGTATCTCTTTTATACTTCATGATTAACTCAGTTTTATTGTTGTGTGCTTCCTTTTGAGATTGATCATACTTGTCTATACATAATTTCTCATAATCAAATGGAAACCATAATGATTCTTTCATGAACAATATGCTGATCTTGTCCTGAACTATATAGCAATGTATGTTTAGAATTATATATCAGTGTATGTTTAGAATTGTAGTCTGAAGCATTTTTGAAATTCCTCCAGAGTCTTGATTTGCAATATTTGAATATATACTGATTTTTATTATATAGCTGGAGTTACTACGCATTTCATTTATACATCATTTGGAGTTTTTCTCTTGACAGCTTCCGCTGAAAATAGATACTTTACACTCAGTCAGACTTTCCCAGAAAATAAATGTCAGTAAAATAAAAATAAAATAAACAATATGGGAAAAATATTTTTAAGTGAACAAGTAAGGCAGAATTTTGCCTTACTTCCTCAGTTAAAATAATTTTGTTTCATATAAATTACTTTGTACTTAGTAGTGGTACTGCAAATCCAGTGTCGTAATTAAGTTACAGTGTAACAAAAGCACTTTACTGAGGTTTGAATAATGAAAGGCAGCCAAAAAAACTAGTTGTTGTTGTATCTTTCGGCTTTCCCGGTTAGGGGTCGCCACAGCAGAACTTCGGTCCGCTAATGATTGGCAGAAGATTTTTACGTGCCGAGTTGCCAGCTCTGACGCACAACCTTCAATGAAGGTATGCCCATTCACGCATGTCTCCACACAGAAGATGCTTTAGCTGAGAATCAAACAGGACAGCGTCTTACTATGAGGCGACAATGCTACCGCAGCACCAAAAACTAGTGCTGTAGGATAAAAAAAAACAGAAACTATCACAATTAGTACTGCAGGTGGAAATAAGTTAATGTTCTGTCTCTCAGTGTATTTGCATTCTGGGAATATTTCAAGAGTTCACACCAGTAAGTTATACATGGTTCTGATTGATCACATATGGCCCTCCCATTCTAGGAACCTTGACTAATACTGTTTATCCAGTTTTGATATTTTTGTTAAGGATTTGTCAAAACAGCAACGATTTATGTAACACTCCTGTGTATCTAGTATGCAGTTTCAAATGGAAGCTAAGAGGTGCATACATTCTTACACAAGCAAGCAGGGAAATGCTTAATTAAAAGTCTTGCTATGGAGAATTAATGAACTAAGGTATGCCTTTTGCTTAGAAAGGAAAAACAAATATAAAGTTACTTATTGTGATGATAACATCTAATTTATGGCTATAGCTTCTGAAGCTGTTATTTCAATTGCTGCTTTCAGAAGTTAGTTTTAACTGCAATAAAAGAAAGTAAATGAACCCCATCACCTCATGTAGGAGTTAAGGAAGACTGTTTTTGTTTGTTCCTACACATTTGTATCACTTTTAGCAAGTTAGGTTTGTAACTTGGTTCTAATGTGAAGATGAAACCCAAGGACTAACATTGCCGTGACCCATTTAAAATTGAAACATACCTCTGGCTAAACTGAAAAGTGAATTCAACGTGTCATTCCATTGGATATATTTTAATTACATGGGGGTAGCTATCAAGAAGTGAGCATCATGATTTCAGTAAACTTACTGCAAGGCAAGCCCCTAACATTGTTAATCCAGATGAGGCCATCTGCCTTGTTAATTCTTTATGTAATTGGAATGAATTTCTCAGTCTACTGAAAATAATGTCATATTGTCAGTGAACATGCCGTACTCCTTTTTGCTGTGTGACTTTCACAATTAGCGCTGTAGGTGTATATAAGTTATTAGTCAGGCTTTATTTTTTCAATAAATTTGTCTTAATGACACTTAATGCAGATGGACCCCCAGAGTCTGTTAATATTGCTAGGGGACAATTTTCTCATTCGTCAATTTTTATAAAATTTTACAGTTGAATAATAGATATTACAAAATAAATACAATTGCATATTAAGTAAGAGATACTAAAACACATAAACATAATATGTTACCTAGTTTAAATAAGCCATAAATTATATGTACGCAGAACATTTTCTTCATTACAACAGATGTATACACCTGAATCTAATAATTAATATGTAGTTATTTATTTTGTTTATATATTGTTTATATATATATATATATATATATATATATATATATATATATATATATATATATATATATATATATATATATATATATATATATATATATATATATATATATATATATATATATATATAGACTGAGAATATCTAACTGGGGAGTCCCATTTGCAATGGAGTCCTGTGAAAATAACTCGAAAAACAGACATTGAGCCCAGTTCTAAAATAGACTCTGGTGTAAGCCAAATTTATAGACAGACCTTATGCTGAGAGCAAGTCTTTTGGAATCAGGCCCATTGTAATAGATATTAACAATGTTAATAATACAAAGTGAACTATAACAAAAAATAAAACGTTCATAAATAATAAATATATTCACATGCATGACAAATTAATATCATGCCTGAAATAAAAAACATGTTAATATGACAATAGACATGTTCAGCTGCATAATATATTTTTTTTACATAATTAGGTAATTTCATAGTGACTTATGTAGAGAAGTTGGTTGTTATCATCAAATTCTCAATAGGAATGAAATGGACTAGTAAGAAAAGGCTCATCTAGCAATGAAAACGTCAATGGTTGTTTATTGACTTGACATGATAGAAGTTAGAAAGCATTTATAATAAATGTATTCAACAAAATAAGCTGAAGAAATATCATATTGTAAAGGTGAGCATTTGAATGAGCTGAGTGATGGTGGGCTGATGCCACAGTTGCATATCCACTTTTTGCAAAGGTGGGTTGTTAATTGGGATCTGAGTTTGTATTTATCTTTTGTGTTTCTTATCTTTGGTAAGAGCTTATTCCAAAGTTTTGTTGGCCATATTGAGAAGACAGACGCTGGTCTGGATTCCAAAATATTTGCAGAATTTGGTGGAGTTTACTAAGTTCTGCTCAAGAAGTCAAATAAGATGCAAATGTGACCTTGTCTAATGAACATATCCTAGTGCAATGCAGACACAACAAATGACCAGCAATGTCAGCACAACTACAGCCAGGTACTGAAAAAAATTGTATTCCAAAGAAAAAATGTCCGTAAGTTGAAATATTTCCACTAGCAAGGTAGTCAAACTTAACAAAACATGTCACTAATATGTGGAAAACACTGAAAGAAGAGAAATATAAACATATAGGGCTGGATTCACAATGGCTTGCATGGAGTCTAAGAGTTGTGTAAGACTCCATGCAGCCATCGCGATACAGGAACAGCCAGAAATCCTGTGTAAGAGATCAGCTAAAACGACTCTTACACGGGCAGGGCGTGGACATGCTAATCACCTCACTTGCAGCCGAAATGCATGCAAATGAGGTAGATTAGTGATCCACGAAGCTGAAACCAGCCAGTGTAAGTGTCGTGTTAGGTGCAGAAATGTACTCAGTTGACAACTGAGTACGTTACTGCAAATAACAAAATGGAGCCATGACAGCTCCAAATAAAGTGTGCATATGTTGCAGTCAGCATGCCAATGGCCAAATATGTGGCCATTGGCATGGTAACCCGATGCAAACATGAAATAATTTTTTTTTTTCTGCGATCGGCGATGTTTAAACGCAGCGCAGCCCCGCGCAAACGGGCTGTGCTATATAAAACATAAAAATAAAGGTTTGAAACCCACAAATGTGGGTTTTATGTAATGCATGGATTTGCAATGCAGGGACTAGCAGACCGAAAACAACATGGCCACCGTCTAATGGTTGCTAAGGGGGGAAGCTGAGTGTAAGACATGTAACTAAGCATTAATAGGCAATCCTATGTAAATGAGTGGTAGGATAGTGAATCACAATGTCACATAGCAAATGAGCACATTCCGTGTAGTGTAAGATTTAGATAAGGGGGAGTAACAGAGTAGGAGATAGGTGACATCACAGGGGGGAATGTCAGGAAGAAATCAAGCTCATTGGAGCAGAGTGGTATGTGAAAGATGTCAATCACACAGCATAAAAAGAGGAGTGTCAACTGATAAGCATGGGAAAGTCAAGAAATGGAAGGTGTACACTGTGGCCAACATCAAAGTTTCGTGCTGTGCGTGCATGCACGCGTGTGCGTGCTGGGAGGTGCGAGTAAGACAGAGTGCGCGCGTGTAAGGCAGGGTAAGCATGTAGGAGCCTGTGTAAAGATCTATAAACCTGTTTGCGCTGGTGTGCGCGCATTTTAACCCAAATAAGCAGATTGTAGTCCGTGTAAGCATGTGTGCGCGAGTGGTAGCCACTGTGAGCGTGTTTTTTCTGGTATGCACGCTGCTCCCCCCTGAGGAAACAGAGAGGAAAAAGGAAGCAGAAGAAATAGTAGGAAACTAGCAGGGAATACTGGTAGAGCTAGCAGGTGAAAACAATTAGAAGCAGGCAATTACACAGGCAGAATACTAGCCCAGCCCAGCACTTAAAACACTGCAAACAGCATTGCAGTATGTTTCTGTCAAGAGACACTGCAAGGCAGGAGTAAGCTAGTACAAAACTGAAAATTGAAAAAGCTGCACTCAGACCAAACATGCTAGGGTCTGCCATAGCTGTTATAAGGAGACATAGGAGACTTTCTGAGGGTGGTGACAATGCAAATGCTGCCAGACAACCAACAGTGAGGAGACGGAGAAGAGTATACAGGCCCAGGGTCACCTACCAGAGGTTACATGAGCTGGGGATAGTGGAGCACTATAGAGTGGACAGAGACTTCCTGCAGCAAATTGTTGAGCTGTGCAGGCCACGCCTCACACACAGAACCAACAGAGAGGAACCCATCCCAGTGGAAACCAAGGTATGTGTTGGCCTAACAATACTAGCAACAGGTACCTTCCAGAGACCAACTGGTGATATGATGGGGATATCACAGGCATCAGCCTCCAGGGTACTGCACCAGTTCCTGGATGCCATGTCAGCACATGTCCATGAGCATGTATATTTCCCCAATGCCTGTGACGTATTGGCCAGCAATATGCATCTCTTCTATCAAATAGAGGAATACCCTGAGGTAGTGGGTGCAATAGACTGCACACACATATGCATCAAAGCACCAGCTGGTGAGCGGGGTAGGGCCTACATTAACCACAAGGGCTTCCCCTCCATCAACTGCCAGGTCGTGTGTGATGCCCAGGGCATAATAATGAATGTGTGTGCTGGCTGCCCTGGGAGCTACCATGATTCCCATATCTGGCATTTGACGCAGCTGTACCAGACATTTGCCAATGGGGACATCCCACATGGTCACCTAGTGGAGGATGCAGGATATGCACTGAAGTCGTGGCTGATGACACCCATCAGAAACGCACACACACCTGAACAAGAATGCCATAATGAGGCACACGCACAAATGCGTAATGTAATAGAGCGTGTGTTTGGGCTGCTCAAGTCACGGTTCCGGTGGCTGGACACATGTGGTGGAGCCTTGCAGTACTCACCAACTACATGTACCCAAATTATCATGGTATGTGCTATGCTACATAATATGATTCTGCGAAAACAGCTGCAGCAGGACCAGCATAGGGCCGGGACAAACAGCCCCCCACCATTGCCAAGGCCATCACAGGCAGAGCGTGACTCGGCGGAGGAACAACCTGAGCCTGCCCCAGTAGGCCGAAGGAGGCGTGCCCAGTATGCCCTGGCCTTGGCAAAGAGGCAATGCATAGCACATACACTGGCTCAGTAGGAACCCTGGGAATGATACCCCTCTCTGACTCACTCATATAGTAACAGGGACGCCTAACATGACACAACCTGCTCTCAAACATGTACAGGGAGTGTAGTATGTGCATCCGACAGAGGCAGCCCTGCAGCACCACCTGAGGCATGATTGCCATGTGTTAAGCTATGTAACACCATCTAGTATATGCAAACATGAAGACCCTGCCTAACATCTCACCCTCACCAAGCATGATGCCACACTATGAAGACAACAAGATCAAGTACAATAATTGGCTGAAGTATTGCTGTTAGCAAGGGGGAACACATGACTGACAGCCTGGGCTGACATGCTGAGCAAGACATGATGCCCCACCTGCTAGGGATGGCATGCACCCAGCACACCTGGCTGTGTGGATACTGGCAAAGGCTGTTGTCATCCCCACTGTGCCTTGAATAGGTAAGGCTGGAAACACAAACCCACCACCATAGGTAGCACAAGGGATAACAACCTGGACGTAATGCTGCCCAATGCCAGCAGTCTAACCTGCAAGGTGCATGCAGACCAAACCCACCACAGCATGGAGAATGGTAATATCTGTTCTGTAACAGAAACCTGGGTCAAGGCCCAGAAGAGCACCCTAATACTACCAGGTTATGCCTCATACCATGCTCTACAGCTCCAAAACATGGAACACATGACAATAGGAGTGTGGCTATCAGTAATTGTCAAGGATAACCACACCCCCAGGTTGGTACCACAGCAAGAAGCAGCATGGACTATCCACGGGCAAGTAACACTGGCTCAAACTGTGTCCCTGTTTGAAGCCTGCTACAGACCACACTCACAAACCCAGGTACCCCAGACAGCCTTCCTGAAGACACTGCAGAGTATGAATGTCTCAACAAATACCAAACAAGGCACACACAAAGTATGACATAGGTGGCAATCCATTATGTATGGAAGAAGTAATCAGGGACCTAGGGACACAATTGGACGGTAACCTGTCATGTGACACTCACATTGCCAAGGTGGCCAGGAAGACCTGCTATATTGCCCACCTTAATATGAAAGGATGCACATGTAGATCAAGAGAGGTCACTGTGCCCCCATACTCTTCCCTTATCAGGCCCATATCTGACAACAATGCCCCAGTTCGGATGTACCTTACCTTACACCCGCAGCAGTTAGAAAGACCCCAAATGTACCTCACCAACAGGATAAAGGGTCCAAACATTGGACATCTGCAGCCTGGCTGAAGAAACCACAGCCCAATTCAGAAGCATACTGCCCAGTCAGAGGTGATGTATGCCTGATGTACAAGGCCATGTCCAATCCAGAATGAATGGACATGCTCCACTGCAGAAACCCCAAATCCAGCAGAAACACCACAGTGAGATATCTGAACCTCCACACATAGATAAATAGGATGTGCTGGAGGGACAGATCCATAACCCAGAGGCTCCTTACACTCTGGAACAGAATCCAAGTCCATGATAGGCTGAGCTCCACACTCAAACTCAACAAGAGAAATCTGGTGAAGTGCATGGGAGATAGTAGGTGTACACTGGGGGCCATCCCTGTGTCACATCTAGTAAAGTAAACCCTACATGGGCATAATATGCACATTGCAAGGGGTGTCAAAACTCACACACAGTCTGTCCGTGCTCAAACAAGGCCAGGGCAGATAGCCTAGTATGAACCTATGAACCTATGATGATACAAATTGTGCAGGACACAAAGGATTAACACATGGCTGTCCTACCTGATGGTAGGAACCATGGTGATAATCCATAGATATGCTCTGCAGCACTCTAATATCACAAACAGTACACCAAACCCACACACATTGCCAACATCCTACCTAACAGAGCCCTTGTAAACTCCCCACCAGCACCTAACTGCCAAATATCTATCCTAGCAGAGTGCTGGCCCCCTGACATTGCAGATGCTGAGGTAACAGCCAGCATCCACAAAGCACAGCACACATCATCAATGGTACCAGATGGTGTCCTGGGTTGTGTCCAACAAGTACTGTAAGAAGAATGGAACAGCAAATAGCAGTACTGTGCACTATCAGTCCTACCACAGGATATGTACCCAAAGAGCAGTGTACAGCAACAGTGGTCCCTCACCACAAAGGGGGTGCCTGAATGGATACTGCAAACTATCACCCCTCAACCCCGACTATTTAGGTTGGCAAAGTAATGGAGAGGATGATCATGGATCTCAGGAATAGCAAGATTGGGTACCTACAGACATTGGACCCTACCCAGTGTGGCTGTCATAGGGCAGATCCTGCCCCTTACACATGTCTGACTCATGTGAAATGCGCACCAAGGCCATTGATGTGGGGAATGTGGATCACACAGCCTATCTGGACCTTGCTAAGCCCTGCCATACAATACCCTAGTTGGTGGTACAGATAAGCTCACCAGCCTAACTATAAACCCCTTTACAAGTAGATGGGTTGCAAATCAGCTCAAGGACAGAACTGACCTGGTCAGACATGCTTCAGCCATGGCAGACTGCAAACCAGGTACAACTGGCATCCCACAAGGCATGGTCCTGGGACCTCTCTTGTATGCTATATATGTCACCTAGGTACAGGCCAACATGGAAGGACTCTGTCTGAACAGGTTCACAGAGGACTACAAACTGCCCACCATATCGGACCCTCCAGCTGACACAAGCAACCTACAAAAGGCACACATAAAAACAGACAAGTGGTGCCACAGCCATGTCAACAAGCTAAATGCAGAATAGTGTATAGTCACCCCTGTGGAAGCACAGTACATGGCCAGAAATTACCACATAGGTGTTAACCCAGTAAGTACATCAGGAGCAATAAGAGACCTGGGGACACAAGGTGATAGATATCCTGCATGTGACAACCATGTGTCTGTAGTGGTTACAGAAACATACCATATACCCACCTAATCATGAAGGTAAGCACAGCTCGGTCAGGGTAGGTCAATGTGCCTCTCCAGTCATCCATCAGCAGCCTCACAATTGTGTACAATGGCCCTTCAGGGATGTACCTTAGCAGACACCTGCATCAACTTTTAAGACCCCACAAATACCCCACCAGCAGAGCTGTAACAGATGCCATGTGTCGCCTGATTAAACAAACTGCAGCTCCACACAGTGCCATACCACCTGGCTGGAGGTGAACTGTGCCTGATGTATAGAGACATGACCAAGCTGGTATCAATGGACATTTGGCACCATGTAAAATCTGAATGCTGGTGACCTATGCAGCTGACAGGCCTAAACCCCAGCACAGACATAAACAGGACATGCTGTACCGATTTGTCCATAACCCAGAAGCTCACTCCACTCACGACTAAACTCCCACTACAAGTTATCCAGGGAGTCCCTCATTGACTGTCATCCAGAGGAATCATGATGACTGGATGGGAGATGGTAGGTGTACCCTGGATATCACCTGTATGTCACGGGTAGACAGAGGCACAGCACACTAACCGTGACATATGTCATGGCAAACACCAGTAAATGTGTGTTGAAGGACAAACACTCTCTGACTAGCATTACAAATGGACTAGGGCACATGGCCATTGTTTGTCACTGTCCACACAAGTTGTGGAATACATTAACAATGTCGGACAATCATGTACTGTGCTGTCCATATCTGAACAAAATGCAACATGGTCATATCTGCACAACTGGCCCTCAACCAGTCTGGTGCGCTCACTATAAATATTACAAGCAGTGATAGGACTGAAACCGATTATACTGTCCACCACAGTGAAGGTACTGCACCAGTACACTATACGACAATACAACTGTTTGGTCAGTAGGAAAGGATGTTGACAACAGTATGCAAACTATCCCATGGTGACCCTGCAGGCACAGCATAATGCCTGTTAGGTTCAGACACAAAGCAGTTGGGCAGTAAGAACACAACCTGATGTCCAGCACTCAACTGTACATGTGAAATATAGATGGCGTCCACACACAAACACAAATGTGGTGGTCCACAGTTCCCAACATAAGGAAAGGTCACACTGGGCATGCTCGTACACTTAGATAAATGAGACGTGTCAGTCAAGAAGCCATAGAAACTGTGAACTGGGCATGCTCACCCACTTAGGCCATGTCACAGTTCAGCAGTTGCACACACATATCTGGCATTTGTATGTGTTAACACAGGAACCTCCCAGAATACAGAAATCTGCCCAGTGCACACAGTGAAGTTACAACAGAGACATAAGTAAAGTACTGGATCCCACTCATATGCAAACATCTTCCACAGTACACAAGTTGTTTATAGAGATAGGGAAGGCTATGGCAATAAAGATCCACAAACAGTATATGAGCAACAGATACTTGCATCTGACAGGTAAACATATGGCCGTAGAGTGCAATACTAGACTGTTGTCCCTAGGGAATACAGAAGGCTATCCACAGTGTATTTGGCATCTGCCTCCACAGTACAGTAGGCCACTGTGTCTGTGCAAAGTTAATGCATAGATATGCTCTCCCCTGTACTGATGGATAGTAGCAGATGTACATACCTCTTCATACATAATGATGTCAGCACACTATACATATGTCAGGAGCAAAAATTATACCCAGTAATTTGAATAGCACGCTCTGCTACTGCGTCTCTCACAAGTGTCATAACATAGTTGGGTAGGGGTCTGAATCCTGCAAGTGCTCAGTGTGTATGTGTGTGGGGGAGTAGTGTGTGCAATTCCATGTGTAAGAGAAATGTTCCTTTTGGCAACTAGTACAACACAACACATGTTGCATATTCCACTGTCTAAACACTGATGATGTCAGCACCCTATAAGTATAGCAGGAGAAAGCAATCCTCCTAGTAATGCAAATAGCGTGCTCTGCTACTGCGTCTCTCACAAGTATCATAACATAGTTAGGTAGGGGTTTGAATCCTGCAAGTGCTCAGTGTGTGGGGGAGTAGTGTGTGTGCAATTCTATGTATAAGAAAAATGACCCTTTTGGCAAATATTACTACACAACACATGCTGCATATTCCACTGTCTAAACACTGATGATGTCAGCACCCTATAAGTATAGCAGGAGAAAGCAATCCTCCCAGTAATGCAAAGAGCACACTCTGCTACTGCGTCTCTCACAAGTGACCTAACATAGTTAGGTAGGGGTTTGTATCCTACAAACGCCATGTGTATTTTTGTCACACAGTTTGCCCATGTGTTTGGGGTGTTGTTCCCAATATTGCACGACATACATTATATCAGTAATGTCAATGCACACATGATGTATGTGTGTGCCACCTACACATATGTACCCGTGAACTGCAATAGTTCCCATGTCCGAAGCCTGCCTCATGTGAATACATGGAATATGCATCAGACAACTGTATGACTGTGGTGTTCTGTGCAGGGGCTGCATGTGGTATGTGAGTATACAGTGTGGGTTGTAGATGGTGTCATCCCACCAGCGAGGGATACATGACTGGTCTGGAGCATATAGTCCACATGTTGGTGATGAACAGGTGCAGCATGTTGTCACCTCTTGTGGGAGTGGTAACAAGTTGTTCAATAGCAATGCAGGGAATGAATGCTAAGAACCCTTCAGATAGGGTCTTGTAGCTAGAGTAATGCTCACACTCTATGTTTGGGTAGTCGCAGTCCACCCATATAATGGTGTTTGTAGAGACCGTCATATTCCCTATGTTGTCAGGAAGGCCAAGTGGGTTTCCTGGGTATGGGAGGGTGGTGTGTGCCAGGCTATGAACCTGAAGGCAGTCTAACCCACTGTTAGTTGCACATGGATAGGCTCTGATGCTTTGTGCTGTACCACCAATCTGGGGGTGTGTGTATCTGAGGTGCCTTTTGATACATCCCCCCTGTTCTGGTTTGGTGCATGTGTAGGGGATGACAAGCATGGAATGAGGAATGACCTGGCAGTGATGGTGTGCACCTGGGAGCTGTGTACCAGGAGTCTGTTACTGCACGGATATTGCTGTACCCCATGCTAAGGACAGTTTCCACTGCATGCATCTTGAGGTTTACACTGCTGCTGTTGAGTAGCATTTCTATTAGTGTCCTATCCCGTGTGATACCTGTGTAGGTGGCTATGTAATGTCAGCCTTGCATACAAAGGCACTATGTGTGTAGCAACAGCCTCTGCCAATATACAACAGCCCATGGGTGACAGGTGCAAGCTGTCCCAAGCAAAGCAATGTGGCTTGTCCAGCATGTAATCCCACACTGACAGGCATTGGATCCCCTTTGAATGTCACTGAAACATACGTTAATTGCAGAAACTGATCATCCTGTCTACATATTGTGGCAGCATTCTTGGTGAGGGTAAGATGCTACTCAAGGTCAGGGTCATACCAGCCTGTGCCACAAGCTCAGACAGCCCCTCTATGTCCCCTAATATATAGTCCAGGGAGGTGCATCAGAGGTCATACACACTGGCACAGCCAATGACTGAGTCATACTTCTACATGCCTTGGAGTGACCGGTATGCTTGTGTTATGTGGTGGATCATAGTACCCGACGGGCATCTCAGCATGACCTTCACCTTGTTCAGCCTGGTGAGCGGGACCTCAGTGTACCTGACGATAGAGGTACCTCATACAACTGTAGCAGGTGTGTTGTCAAGCCGTATGGCCTGTGACTGTTTGGCACACAGGCTTTGTGAGCTATGTGTTGCACGTGCTCTGCTCTGGCTTAACATTTGCTTGTGTGTCTGCTTTGCAGGTGTCAGCTGCTCAGGCAGGATGCTATTCTGAGAGTCCAATAATTTACCTGTGTGTTTCTATGTTTGGATTGTGGTCGTGGCAGGTCTATGGGAGACTGGTACTGTATTCACTGTAGTATCCCACTCCACCTGACAGGGAATGCCACTGCTGAGTTAAGAGAGCTTAGCCCCCAGTTTGGCTATGTGGTTGCATCTCTCACGTGTTGTACGTGTATGGGAAGGGGAGAGGGTTGTCTGTGTACATGAGGCAGCTGTAACATTGCCACATGACGCACGGATTCACCAACTGGACCTGAGAGTAGATTGACAGGTGACCTTTGCACATGCTACCATAGCGTTGTGAATCCCATACTAAGTAACGACACATAGGGCCAATGGGGAACAAGGTACTCAAGGTGAGTATGTGAGGGTGTAGTGCTCCTGATTTGTTAGTGCTGGCATATATGAATGTTGTCTTGAGCAAATGCGAGGTAAGTCATATGCAATGTGTTACAGGCAAGCTACATGCAAACAGGACAAACAGTGACGTTCTGTCAAGTGAGACATGGACATCAGTACAGTAAGCAATACAGATGTCACTAGGGATCCACAGAGGCACTGTAAATCTGCACTGCAAGTGGAATCAGTGTTTCAGGAACATAACAAGCAAACATGCATACAAACAAAGCTACAGTCAGCAAGCCTGTATGTACACTATGCTACAACAAACAAGGTGTACGACTTCCAGTAGGTAACAGTGCATATATGCAGGCACTATAACCCTGTACCCAGACATTCACAGGTCAGATGGGCTGGGTCCAGCCACACCCCCCCACAAGTGTATAGACCATGTACCTTCGTAATGTTGAATAACTGGGCTGATACCCAAGTGCTCATACCTGTAATAATACACATGTCAAATAACAGAAACTGAGCCCACACTCAGCAGTTCCAGACTTAGTATGATGTATGCTACCTGTCCTGGCACCACAGTATCCTTGACATGTATGGAGACTCTCCCTCCTGTCATAGTTAGTTCTGTGTTTTGGTGCTGTTATGCACGGTATGAGGTGTGACCTTGTAGTGCTACTGTGCTCTTGTGAGCCTTGAACCTGTTGTGTAGTACTGCACAGATATCAACATCCTCAAACATCCTCATTGCAGAGTCGAGTGTGGACAGCATGCAACTCGCAGTTGACATGACCATCATTGAGTATCAATATGTACATTGTCGTATCCCCTGTGCTACCTACGTAGGTGGCCATCCCTTGACAGCCTCACCACCAGTATGCAAAGATCTGCAGACAGTACACTGTGGTAATAACTATGGGTGTACAAAACAATACAATGACATTTATACTGTAACTGCATCAGGCATGCTGGTATATACCCACAATGATATCATCACACTGTACTGTTGTCAACATCATACTATTACAACACTTCTATGTCGTCACCCTGTGCATCAGCACCATGTTAACCTGTTCCTGCACCGAATTTACAGATTGCAGGAGGTGGCACAGTTTCATCACATGCACAGGGTGTGTACCTGGTATGCCTGAGTTTGCCACTGATACAACCAATTGACATGTCTGTGTGTGTGTGTTGGTGAGGGACAGCAGTACAAGATGTGGCAATGTTGATGCAGTGTGTGCGTGTATGCGGTAGCCCTAGGTGTTATCACTTTGCATGTGTGTATGCATGCACACAGTCCCACCTCATGGCTGCCATATATAGGTGTTTGTCGACAGCCACAGACAGTACCTGCCAGGTCATACAGATCACTGTCTGTGGCCACGGACACAGTACCTGTGCCTGGCAGGGGTGCTACTGACCATATCAGGTACTAAGCCAGACTGGGTACTGTCATCAGAAGCAGGTGGTTGGTGACTGGAGACAGGTCACTGTTGGGACTGTCCAGCACCACGTGCACGTGGTCTTCTGGGGCGGTCTGATGACAGCACAGACCCAGAATTGCTGGGGCTGCTGCTGGCACTATGTGAGTGGCCGCGGGCCTGTTGTCATCCGCGATGGCTGCCAGCTGCTGCTGTTGCTGGCATACAGCCACATCGACGCCTCAACCGTCCACCATTGCCCTGGCTCATGGACATGTAGTTGTGGAACAGATCTAATGTATCCCCCCAATGTCTGTCAATGACCTCGGTGAAGTTATGGATGGCAGCCGCAACATCACACATACTGTCACTCATAGCTGTGCAACATGCTCTCAGCTCCCTCAGACCCTGTCTGGTGTACCGTTCCATACGTGACTGTGCCTGCATTACAGCCCGAAACATAGCTGAGGTTGAAAGACCTCTGTGGGCACATCTGACAGGGGTGGTACGCCCATGGATGCTCCAATGAGAACCCCTGGACGTCTGCCTGTGTGGTACCATGTCAGGACCTGGCCATGGCTGCTGTGTGGGGATGCATGTGCCACCGATACCACATTACCCTGGTCAATGCCCACTGTATCCTGTCCATCACCTACGGACATTGGTAACAAAGGATGTATTGGCAGGATGACTGTGCGCATTGATGGGGTCGACAGCTGTGTAGTGTCAATTGGCTGACCAATGACGGACCCTGGCACACCTACCTGTGCCATTACACAGGTATCATCATTATCACTATCCACAGCAGCTGATTCAGGTTCCCTG
Source organism: Protopterus annectens (assembly GCF_019279795.1). NCBI lineage: Eukaryota > Metazoa > Chordata > Ceratodontiformes > Protopteridae > Protopterus > Protopterus annectens. The sequence continues at coordinate 1,550,935,444 of NC_056731.1, read as the reverse complement.
CTGCACAACACCAGAGCAGCACCAGAACCTGTTGGAGTAAGACAGGAAACACAGTTTACAATGTGTACACAATGTCACCACTGATACACACATGCACACATGTACACATGCACACATGGGCACATGCACTCATGCACACATGCACACGTGCGCACATGCACACATGGGCACATGCACACATGCACACATGGGCACATGCACGCATGCACACATGGGCACATGCACACATGCACCCATGGGCACATGCACACATGCACACATGTGCACATGCACACATGGGCACATGCACACATGCACATGGGCACATGCACACATGCACACAGGCACATGCACACATGCACACATGCACACATGCACACATGCACACACCTCAGTATATGAGATATCAACACACAGACACAAACACACCTGCAATCAAACACATAGCACTACTGCTTCAGCCTATTATTACTGTTAGTATCAAGAGTATTGAAGGTAATGGTATTACACACTCACCAGCATGGATAGGCTGCCTTGCTGTTACACCAGAGGGACCTGCAGAAAAGAGACATTTATTGTCAGTGGGCACAACTGTGCCATTGATACTGTGGGCATGATACAGTTTAGTAGTGCAACAGTTTTAAAACTGATAAGAACTGATAAGATACTACACATGATCTTAGCCAAAAGGCCGAGAAGTTAGCTTCCACAGGTGTACTGCTGATATTGAGAATATCACTCTTGCACAATAATTACAAAGATTACAGCTACAAAACGAGGACACACCTCACACATGCATAACCTGCCAGTGTACAGAACGGTCAACTATACACATGGCATGTTACCTGCATGCTCCGTGTCCTGCTGCTGTATGGCTCCAGCCTCCATCATTACACATGTATGCTGCTGCTGTTGCTGTTGGGCTGGAGCCACAACACTTAGGAGTAGTCCCTCCAGTCTGGTGAGGGGGGGATGTCTAGACACCCCACCACCTGTGGCAAGCTGCTGCCTGTGGATATCCGACACACGCTGATGGACATTTCTAATTAAATCACTGCAGTGATGGCGTACCTACTCACATGTCCGGTTATGTGTGCCTATGTCATTTACCTGACGGACCAGGTCTTGCCACAGTGCAGCCCTCTCCTGCTGGTTCTGGCTGGTGTGGGAAAAGAGTACAGCGAAATCCCGCACCAGGCTCTGGTGTATCTCTTCTTCCTCCGCAGCGGAGTACACAGGGTTCCGCTGGTGAACCATAGCCCTGAAAAGGAGAAGGAAAATATGTCAGCAATATCTGTCAGCAAACTATGGCACACATAATACACATAATACTCGACTGTAGTGATATAACTTAATCACCATATATAGCATCTGTCTGTCTATTGGGGGATACACATGTAAATAACCAGATATCAGTGCTCATCCGACAACTGTGCAACAGTACCTGGCACACTCCATACGACAGACTAGTATACTGCAGCAGTCAGCACACTGGTTCAGGTACAATGCACAACCTCACACTGGGGGTTTGTATCAAGGTACTGTATGGGGAACATTATCAACCCATGCACTGCACACAATGCACGTTACATATTTCACTGGTAATGCACACTATTCTTACTTGCCATAACCCTACCTACACCACAGTGACATACAGGGTAACACAGCACAACATATGGCAATGTAGTATGTGTTGATCACAATACGTCACACATCTGTCTCTGGCCTCACACCAAGGACACACACTACCATGACAGACAGACAGTCATGGTGAGAAATCACACCATAACAGAACATGCACCCAGTCACTGGCACACTCATTCCACCTCACATATTTCATTGACAATGTGTTTATGGGTGTGCATTGTGTCTTAGGTAGGTAGTGTGCTTTTGGCCCTGGGCCTACAGCAGCATACTGTTATGCTACCCTGCCCCTTGTGACACATGTGTTATGATCGTACCTGCTCCTTACAAACAGTTACACAGGGTGACTCATATGGCATATTACCTATCTGCATAACATTCAGCAGGGGTATGTCTGACATCTACTCATGGGGAGCCTTGCTTCTTAATTCTGTGTGGTTTACTACAGGGTATGTCGTATCTGTGGGTAGGGTCCTGTACCTCCACCATGTGCTCTATACTGCAGTGACAAGGATGACAGACATAGGTAATTTGTATTGTGGATGTTGGAGGTGTTACCATGGTTGTTAGACAACTGTCATGGGTGTGACCGAACTATGTATATCCAGCAGTGGTAACCTCTATGTAGGCAGTCTGTGTGCACTCTGTGGTCTTGTCAGTCACTCTGCATAGGTATTGTGTTTGACTGCATTGTCACAGTTACTTGCATATGTCTGTGTCCTTCTCCATATCAGAGAACCACAAATATGGCGAACGGAACTGTGAGCAAAACACTACGAAGCAGGTGCAAACTCCCAATAAGTTTAAAATCCAATTTAATGAACTGAGCGCTTTCGGAAGGACCTGTGCCCCTCCTTCTTCAGAAATAACAAACAACCAGATAAATTCAAACAAACTTCCAGGCAGCAACTCGTATTTAAAATCTTCAGTCATCAATTAACTAATGACACAATTAAGTAATAAAACAATAAAGGTATAAACAAAGAATGCAAAATTAAAAGGGCCATGTCTATGAAATGGCAAACATTACCAAATCTATTTCACCTACATAACATATTTTACTAAAATGGAATAGAAGATGTAGTAAATAATGTATATTTTTACTTTTTTTCTTTTCTCTTCTTCATTATTAATCTATTCCAAAAGGTCATGCAGTGATCATAATAAGTTGAATTAATTAACTTAGAAAAAGTTATAAAGTCTATGTTAACACTTTGTCTTTTCATAAATTTTATAAATTTTATAAATTTTATAAATTGCATTAGCAGTAATTTTAGCATCATTATTAAGTGATGTTTCTAAATGCTATTATCAAAACTTTGTAAATAAATTTCTTAGAACAGTTGTTTAAGTACTACATAGTTGCCCAATAAGTGTTGTTAAAAAGTGCTTGTTTTGAATACATAAATTTGTTAACTAAAAAAATGTATATAATATAATAAAAGATTAAACTAAATTCATAGGAGGTTCACATACCAAAAGGTGTTGTGTAAAGCACACCAAGTCAGTCTAATGGCAATCCAGAGCAGAGCAAACGAAAGTTATTGCGTTCTAACACAATAACCAAAAATACATTAAGCAAGTTCTTATAAAGCTTGATTCATGAAGTTATAAGTAAACTATCTTTTTCGGGCCAGTTTTTTCAGAACACAAGCAATAGATATTTGTTCATTTAACCCTGGTGTGTAACCAGCTGCAGTTCTAATTTGCCAAAATAGTTCCTCCATCTCTAGATGGATTTGCCATGGGCCAATATATGGAGTGTGGTCTACCTGCTTTAACACTGTAAATTTGAATTTGTGTGTTGGGTGTTCAATAATGTGGCAAGCCAGTGCATTTGTCTCGTCTTTCTTATTAATAGCGTAACAGTGTTTGTATATACGCTGTTTGAGCTTGCGCTCAGATTTTCCTATGTAGAAAGCGTGACAATCTGAGCAAGTTGCCACATACACTATTGCCTTAGTATTGCAGTTGAATTTACCCCTAATTTTGTACTCAATGTTATTAATTCTTACAGAGTACCCTTCTTTTATAAACTTGCATTGAGTACAAAACCCACATTTTACCATACCAAAGTTGTGTGTACGCATAGTGGATTTACCAGTTTCTAACAAAGTTTTCAGGTTAACCCCTCTTCTAAATGTGATGGATGGAGGGCCCCCAAACTTGTCATAAAGATTTCTATCTCCGGAAATTATGGCCCAGTTCTTACATAAAATGTTGCGGATAAATCTATGGTCTGTGGAGAAGGTGCATAGAAACTTTAAGTTGCACTGTGGTTCACATTGAGTTACGTGAACATTACATTCACCCTCAGATTGCCTATTAGTGGAATGGAGTTGTGCTTCAGTATTTAATATAGGACTGAAATGCCCTATATTCCGTTTCTGTACTACTTCTTGCATTATCTCCACTACCATTTTACAAGGGTAACCTCTATTATAAAACATGTTAGAAAGGTTAACACATTCATCTAGGAAGTCTTTTTCTACAGTGACCATCCTAGCTGCCCGTACCATTTGACCTTTTACTACAGCTTTCTTCTGGTGGTACGGGTGGCTGCTGGAAAAATGTAAAAAGCCGTTAGAATGTGTGGGTTTCCGGTAAATGGTGCTCTTAAATCTTAAATTTTGTTCATCCTTGTGTAATAATATGTCTAAAAAATTAATACTTGAGAAGTTACTTTCATAAGTAAATTCCAAGAAGTTGGTCATGTTAGACATAGAGGCAATGAAAGATGGAATGTCTTCAAAGGGGCCTTTCCACAAAAAGAACATGTCGTCCAGGTATCTGGTGTACCAGGCGACATGCCTTTTGAATGTTTGATCCTGAAATAAAAAGGAATTCTCCCATTGAGCCATTATGCAGTTGGCGTATGCCCCTCCACAGGGGGAGCCCATTGCCACACCAGATGTCTGTAAATACATTCGACCTTCAAACTTAAAGAAGTTACATTTAAGAATTAACTCAAGGAGGGTCTCAACTGTGCAGATGGTGTTGTTGTCAACTTTCCTATCAAACATGAATTCCCTGATCCACTCTAGGCCTATATCGTGCGGTATAACTGTGTATAGGTCTTTTACATCTACTGTAAGGAAAGTGAACTCAGGATTAAATGGAATGTTGTTGATGTTTCTCAAAAAACTCCAAGAGTCCTTACAGATTTGCTTCTCATTAGCAATCAGTGGTTTAAGTAAGGTATCTATATAGGAAGCTGCAGCACTGAGAATCGACCCTCTACCATCAACAATAGGTCTAAAAGGTGGATCCTGCTCTGATTTATGAATTTTGGGCACACCAAATAAAGATGGTAATTTAGGAGATGGCATACTTAAATACGTATGCAGGTCGATGTCAATGGAATTCTCAAGTAATAAGTCTTCTATGATGTTATTGACCTTACTGTATGCAATATTGATTTCATTGATACTGACTTCCTGATATGGACCTAGTGTTAAATGGGTTAACATTCTGTCAGCGTAAACGTGTTGTTCCATAAAAATTAACCCGTTCCCTTTATCGGGTTTCATAACCCTGATGTTACAATTTCTTAAGGTCTGAATAAGGTCCCTTTGTTGTGTTGATGTGTTCAAGTTACCCTTCTTTGAACTATTTGTTTTTGATGCCAAGTGTCTTAAATCCAACTCGCAAGCTGTCTCAAAAGATTTAAGCCTGTCCATATCTGTAGCTGTCATGGGAGGTACATACCGTGTAGGACATTGTGGGGTGTAGAGGGGTACAGTGACCTACATGTCCATAGCTGACACACCATGTCCGCTGACACATACCATGTACAGGTATTACAGGACTAGTGTGCCACTGTGTATATCAATGGGGAGCTTATTGTACACTTGTTGCCCCTGTTCCCTCCTGACACATGCAGTCATGGGCAGGCATGCATATATGTGGTGGTTACTGGTGTCAGTGTTTTTGAATGGGGTATGGTACTCCAGTATCCACACTGGTGTTCACTTCATGCCTTTGACACCAGGCACCTGTTGCAATACATCTGCACACATGTGCCTCACACAGTATGTATATGTATATATATATATATATCTATATATATATATATATATATATATATATATATATGTATATATATATATATATATATATATATATATATATTGATATATTTATATCTGCATATATATATATATATATATATATATATATATATATATGTTTGTATATATGTATATAATATGTATATATAGATGTAGATATATACATATAGATGTGAGGAGAGAGGGGGAGAGAGTGAGAGAGAGACAGAGGGAGACTGAGAGTGAGAGGGGGTGGGACAGAGAGAGATAGTCATATACAGACATATCTGTTGTCAGTCAGATCTATCTGTATATGTATATGTATCTACATATATCTATATATATGTATGTGTGTATTACATATATCTGTACATACATATTCTACCAATCTCAATGTCTGTGCAGTAAGTGAAACCTGGTTCAAGGCTCCTGAGAGCACACCAGCGATACCAGGCTATACCTCGTATCATGCTTTTTGGCCCCAGAACTCAGGCCAAAACAAAAAGGGAGGGGGAGTGTCCATATTCATGAAGGACACCCACACCTTCAGGTTAGTGGCAACACATGAAGCATCAGAGACCATCCAGGTGCAAATAACCGTAGGCAAACCTGCTATACAACTGGTAGCATGTTATAGACCACCCTTCCAATCCCAGGAACCACAGTCAGCCTTCCTGAAGACATTGGAGGATATGAATGTCCCCCCACACACCATCATATTGTGAGACTTCAACTACCCTAACATACACTGGGTGCATTATTCTAGCCCAAACACCCTAGCCCAAAGGTTCCCAGAATTCACTAAGACAAATGCAATGGAACAGCTAGTCACCTCTCCCACAAGGGGAGATAATATACTAGACCTGATCATCACAAACATGGGGACAATGTGCTACACACTGGAAGTATACCCCTCACTAGTCACATCTGACCACAGACTAATCACCCTGGATATACATATCCCACCTCCCCACAACACAAAAGACTACTGTGGGAAACCTCTCACATGCCAACTTTACACTTCTTAAAACTGAGTTGGTATCCTTTAAGCCCACTGAGCCAGTGGAAACCACATCCCACAATGCAGACTCCTTCACAAATGCTTTCTACGGACATCTCCAAGAATGCATGGATCATGCCATCCCAAATAAAACCAAGACCCTCTCTACCAGGGGCAGGCGTCCTGTCTGGTGGACCCCAGCCATGAACAAATTGTATAACAACAGAAGGTAGCTACTGCACGTCAAAGCAGAATTCCATAAAGATAAGGCATCTCTGATCAGCACTATTAGAAAGATACATTCTGTCATACAAACATGCAAGGCCAACAATGAGTGGGAAATCGCTATGGACACTACAGATAACCACAAGGCCTTCTTCTGCTATGTTGGACACCTGGGTGGAAACCCTCAGATATGTTCAGAGTTAGTTCACAGTGACAAAAGCTACACTGAACACACAGATATTGGCAACATTCTGGCAGACAGGTTCAGTGCAGATTTCTCCCCTCCCCCACCCCCACATGAGGAATTACTTATCCCAGCTGACTGTAACCTCCCTGTCATCTCAGATGTCCAGCTGAGAACCGCCCTCAGCAAAGCTGTAAACACAGCATCAATGGGACCCGACATTATCGCAGGTTGCATGCTACGTGAACTCCAAGAGGAGCTAAACACGCACATAAAATGCTATTCAACCATAGTCTTACTACAGCATATGTACCTGGACACTGGCATACAGCAACAGTAGTCCCACTCCACAAAGGAGGCACCTCTACAGACCTTGGTAACTACCGCCCCATAAGCTTAACCAGCCTGGTCTGCAACAATATGGAAAGAATCATTATGGAACTCATACACAGAGACATTGGGGACTTGCAGACACTTGATCCCACCCAGTTCGGCTTTGTAAAGGCCAGATCCTGCCTTATGAACCTGGTTGACCTTTTCAAATCAGTCACTAGAGCCATTGATGAGGGCACAGCGGTCCATACAGCCTACCTGGACTAGCCTACGGCTTTCAACACAATACCCCACTCTGGCATCATAGACATGATCAACAGCTTAAATGTAAATCCATATGTCACAAGATGGGTTGCAAACCAGCTAACAGATAGAAACCCTACAGTCAAACTCACTGGTGACATGTCAGACTCAGAGCCAGTCATAAGTGGTGTCCCACAGGGCTCTGTCTTGGGACTGCTCATGTTCGGCATTTATTTCTCAGATGTGGAAGCAAACATGGGAGGGTAGTGACTGACAATGTTCAAAGATGATTGCATACTAGGCACCATAGTTGATACACCAGCTGACATACATCCTACAGAAAGGCCTCATGGAAACAGACAACTGGTGCTGGAGTCATGGCCTTAAACTGCACGCCACATAATGTATAGTCATACCCTTTCGGACGGACAAGGTACCCACATATTATCACATAGACAGTAACCCACTGAGTACAGACAAAGTAATCAGAGACCTGGGGACACTAATCGATACTGACCTCTCATTTGACACCCACGTTGCCAAAGTGGTTAGATAGACTTCCTACCTTGCCCACCTTATCATGTCATGAAGGGATTCACATCCAGATCAAAAGAGGTCATTGTACCCCTATACTCCTCCCTTATCAGGCCCATGACTGTGTACTATGCCCCATTTGGTATGTACCTCACCTGGCACTTGCAACAGCTAGGGGGGCCCCATAAGTACATCACCAGGAGGATCAAGGGTCTCCAACAACTTTCATATGCTGCCAGACTAAAGTAACTCATGCTCTATTCCATAGCATACCGCCTACTTAGGGGTGATCTGTGCCTGACGTACAAGGCCATGTCCAGTCAGGTATTGCTGGACATGTTCCACCTCATACAATCCAAATCCATCAGAACCACAACAGCTACAGATTTAAACCTCAGCACACATATGTATAGGACATGCTGTAGGGACAGATCCATAACTCAGAGGCTTCCCATACTGTGGAACAGGATCCCAGCTGATGTTAGGCAGAGACCCTTACTGACACTCTTCATGTGAATTCTTGACGAGTGGATGGGAGATCATAGGTTTACACCAGGGATCATCTCTGTGTCACTACTAGACAGAGGCACAGTAAACTAATGCTATTATGTACGGGGGTCTTCACTGTGTCACTACTATACAGAGGCACAATTTTCTAAATCTATTCTATACACTGTCTGCAGATAGCCTAGTACTAAACTATGACACTGTGAAACTATATATGTCTATGTATTTCTACACCCCTCTCTATCTATGTATACACATTTGCATATTTTATATATATATATATCTATATATATCTATCTATCTATATATATATATATATATATATATATATATATATATATATATATATACACATACATATGTCGATATACATACGTATACACATGACATATATATATATATATATATATATATATATATATATATATATATATATATATATATATATACTCCTTTTTAGTTCCACATATGTATACACACAGTAACGTACTGATGAGCATCCATTACTGTACAACCTACTTGTACATTGCACTACAACCTACATTGCTATGTGCACATAGCTACCTTTATATACATATGTATGTAGAGCCTTCAGTGACAGTTGCAGTATGTCCCCAGCCCTATGCACATCTTCATATACATATATAAAGACCAATAACACATCTGGAGGGTTCACAGTATGTAGACTATTATAGTAGTACTTTACATTACCTGTGTTTGTTGCAGCTGTTTGCGTAGGCTTGCAGTTACTTGGCCTGCTGTCATCCTCTTTGTTTTGTTGTTGCTGTTTTTTTTTTTTCTTTCTCTTTCTCTTTCTCTCTCTCTGTCTCTCTGTCTCTCTCTCTCTCTCTCTGTCTCTACCTCCAGAGGGTGCAATGAAAGTATTGCATGTGTGGACTGGGAGTACAGGATGCTTTTGAAGGTATCTGCACATGTTCATGTGATGGCCTCTGCACCAATTGTTAGCCAGAATTTACTAATTGCATGCAGCCTGTTGTGTAGTGATTGCAGTTCTCACTGTGATTACAGGACAGTGCTATAAAAAGGTCTGTTAGGTAGGCGTAGCCCTTTCAGATTATCAGGGTGGGGACCATGCTGGTTTGCTGTGGACACTGTTCTGTGAGTGTAAGGGTTGGTATGTCTCTCATATTTCAGGCTGTGTTGTAGACACTGCAATGCATGATGTTCTGTAAGCTAAGTATTCCTTCCTCCAGTGTCCTCTTCTCCATGTGTATGTAAACTGACACCTACGACTAGTGATACTGTGTATATGGGTGTGTTTGTGCTTTCCTGTGGGGATTGTGGTGTAACTGGTATATAGCAGTGGCTCTTGCAATCTGTTGCTATGGCTTCAATATTTGGCCTTTACATTCACTCCTTGTATGCCTGCTAGGTGTCTTTCCTGTAATGTGTTGCTATGGCTTTCCTATTTTCCATTTACATTCGCAGCTTGTAATGCTTGCTAAATCTGTTTGGGCAGCAATTCCCTATATTTTTGTTGTGGTAGGGTGTTACTGCATGCAGTGTGGTCTGGCCATGGTGTGGGCCTTGACACTTACTAGGGTATTTGATCATGCTGCTGAGCAGGCCTCAGATACTCTCAGGTGCATCTTTTATCAGCCTCATGGAATGGTACATATCAGTGGGATACTCCAATGAAATATTCTGATATTCTGCAGTTGAGACTGTGGGTTATTTCAAGCATATGTATTAGTACACCATTTGTGACGTGCAAGTGGTGCATACCTTCAGTCATTCATAGTTGCCATTGCATGTGTAGTTACACCTTTCTGCCTACTGTTAGTACATTTGACAGGGTGTCAGCGGGGCACAGTTGACATTAGTTTTCACATCAGGGACATCCCTGTAACTCAGTCACAGTTGCTATGTCTGATCTCTTAACTATTCAACTATGGCAGTGTTTATCCTGCTCTGAGTATGTGTGTGGCTTGCCAGATGCTACTGTGACATTATTACCAAGTAGCTACCAACTAGCATGGCTGTTTCTCATCACAGAGTACTATTTTACAAATCCACTAGAATTGACAGTAAATATACATGACATGCTTTGTGTACTAGACTTGCTATATTCCCTTTACATTAATTTCTACTATTTTATGATATATTTCTTTCAGCACAATGCTCTTGTATAGCAGTCATGGCTTAGTGGTAAGTCATGCAGACTAGTGTTTCCAAGGTCCAGGGTTCGAGACTGACGGAGGTATTTTGTTTTGCTGCTGAGAAAACTACAGGCATTGTCATTCAGAGTGACTAAGGCACTTTTAAGCAGTTGTAAGCGGGTTAGCGCTGGTTTGCGTGGAGGTCACGCATGCGCACTGCCGCTTAGCTTCACGCACAGACGCTTAGCTAAGCGCACAGAAGTGCAGACCCGCTTACTACTGCTTAAAAGTGCTTACTCTCATGCACACCCGCTCTATTTTCATTTAAAAAAAGAAAATGGGGAGATAGGAAAGTGGTGAAAAAGGGGGGCACAAAGAGGGTAGGACAGTAGGAAAACAAGCTCGGGTTTTGCAGGAGGAATATAGGAAAGGCCCATAGCTGCCCATTTCTTCATCAGCAACAGCTGTGCATATGTTTGTAATTTGGTGTGAAATTTGAAACCTTCCACCTCTGAGAGAGGTGTGAGGACAACAATAATATATGTTGTACAGCCAATTGTAATTGCCAGTTTACATGTCCAGCAGACATGTGTGCAAAATGGGCAGCTATGTATGGGGCGTAATTTTTTTGTGGGTACAGAGTGCCCTTTTTTTTTTTCAAGTGAGAGTGGTATGTCAGGTACAGGAAGTTGGTATAGCTGGGGAGGTAGGTAGGGGAGGTTAACAGACAAGACAAACAAGAAGCATACAGGGGTGGTGTATGACACATGTGGGGGGGGGTTGCACAATTGACGGGGATGGATGTTTGGATATCTTGAGCCCAGGAGCCCACAGATGGCAACAGTGGAACTGAGATCCCCACCCATGGAAAGTTGCCACTGTGCCTTCACTGCCCAGGATGGGGCTGTGCTGGGGGCTGTGTAGGACGGGCAGCAGGCATGCCTGTGAGTTGTGCCACCCGTGCCTCAAGCTGGCGTAGGGGCCCAAGCACAGCGTGCCAGATCTCCCTACGCACCACAGTCCGGACACTACGGAGGGTGAGTGGATGTTCTCCTCCAGCCACACTTGCAGAGGGGGGATGAGCCCCAGCCCCTGCAGCGCTTCCACCCGCAGGTGGCACAGGGCCACCGGAGGAGAGTCTGGCCTGGGCACTACTGCCAGGTGCACTCGCCAGCTGAGGTGGGAGAGGTGGGTCCGCTGGAACCTGCCTTCTCTGTCGTCCTATGTTTTGCATTATTTAGTGACAGTTTGGGTTAGTAACGTGCAATACCATTCACAATTAGTTGCAACAGCATGCATTAGTATTCCCATTAACCAAACACCCATAAATTCAAGCCGTTGAACAGCAAGCATAATACATGCATAATTTGAACAACAATACACGTTCCAACAACATGCAGGGTTGACTGATGGCAACAGGCCATCAGGTTTGAATGTATGAACAGGGCACATGCATCAACGTACATGCAAATATGTATGAACCAACAGGACAATTGTCCAGGGGAGTTAATTGTGAATACACATACCCATTTCACGTGGAATGGATTATTTGTGGTTATAGGGTAGGGTGAAGAAATATTTCATTAACAACTTCAAATACCTATACATATGCTGTACATTTCTACTAGCTGCAGATATATACACACTACAGGTCTGACTACAGTTTCCTATGTGTAAACGTATGCATGTTGGTGATAGGAATGTTACTGCTACATCAATATACATTTCATTTTTATTCATATACATTCATATCTGGCTCTGTTCAGCTACATCATCCTGCTACATTTGCTTTATATGGCTCTAGACAACTGTGGATGTTTGGTATTTCATACAACCATACTATCTGCATATTGCAAACTGAGAGCAACATATCCAGATTTTGGGACACACATTCCAGCTGAAGTACTTTTTTCCACACATTTTGCTGTTTGGTTGTGCCTGTCACATTCATTTCATTCTGTACTGACTGCAGTATACTTTATTCAGGAGTTATTACTACTTTATTGGTGGATTCATACCTCTTTCTCACACTCTCTCACTTGTTTTATTTTTACAATTCAGGATGGTACTTAATTCTAGGCTTTATTGACATGTTTTACTTAGTTATAACAATCCTTTCCAACAGTCTCACTTGTGTCATGTTTCAGAATTTAAACGGGGATATATTTCTCACATGTGTTTTACTCAGCTTGTGTAGCTGTACTTTTCAGCCTGCTGCAGGTTATGTACTATTATATTACAGGTGGAACATCTTTATTTCAGACTTGTTTCATTTTTATTTTTGGATTACAGGCTGCATCACACTTATGTAATCACACAGTACTAGCAGAATCTCTCTTACACTGTTACTTGCACTTTTTATTAATAAGTGACTACACTGCACTCTTTTGCAAGCTGTCATACTAATATTTTTTTACAGTTACAGGGAGAGAATTGCTAACCTGCCTGGTGGTGCAACCACACAAGCCTATCGGCATAGGCATGACGATTCATGGAACAGACACCTGCAGCTGTAATATAAATGAAGTAATACACATCTCCATAATATCAGCTAGGTTAATTTCTTACATAAATAATTACATGTAACTTACTCAGTAGTGGGGCGTTGGGCATTTGCCGGGCCTCCTGGATCCAATGGTTCAGTTGGTCCTGCTTCTGTCTCTTCAGGTCCGCATAGTGGTGACGGACCTGTTCACCAGTCCTTGGTATTCCTGTGGCACTGGTGAGATCATGTGCCAACCGATCCCACACCTCAGCCCTATATGCTCCCCACAGGACCTGGCCCTGCATGAGTTGGGCCTCATGATCATGGACGAGGAGCAAACCATATATTTGGACTCCTCAACACCCCACCTCTGTGCTCGGAAGCAACTACCCTCTCCTACACCTGTCCTCCTGACTGCAAATCGATTCCACAATCAGTTATGCTGTGTATTCCCGCCTATGGGGCTTATATATGCCGTTTTTCCCGCACTTATCTGTGATTGGCCATTTTGGAATTGTATCAGCTTCACAAAACCTGCTTTGTCATGCTTCTCTTTCCATTAATTCCTATATATATGCTATTACTGCATTTCTAAGAGCAACTGTCATGGCTTAGTGGTTCAGTACTTTGACTATGGGGCATGGTATCCTGAGTTCGAGCCTGGCCATTGCTTTTTTATATTTTATGACTGTCTAGCCACTCTAGGAGGTGTGTCTGTGTAAAGGCAGTTTTGATACAGCTTGCACAATGTTGCCCGTCAGTTAGCTTGTTGGCGTGGTGCATAGCTCCATGCAAACGGATCACGCTGGCTTACACGCCATTTCACTGTCAGCACGCATATTACGCTCAGCTCAGCTACGGGCATACAGTTTCAGCATGTTTGAACTCTGCTCAACCCCGGGCACTCATTTTACACCTGTTAAATCATTTCTCACCTACGGGCACTCATTTTACACCTGTTAAACCACTACTCACCTACGGGCACTCGTTTTACACCTGTTAAACCACTGCCCACCTACGGGCAGATATACTCAGCTTGTTAGAGTGTAGCTCAGCTATGGGCACTTCTAACATTTGTTCTTTTTTTTTTTTCACACATTTCCTCATAATACATGGCCCATTTCATTACATTTTACATAAAAATAATTTTATACATGTACATATATGTCAGGGAATTGTTTCGTGCTTATTTCACTAAAAATAAAAATTGATGTTGTGGGGGCTCGAACCATGACTGCCTCCTCTTCAGCCAATGTCTCTACTGCTACGCTATTGCTTCTTGGCTTACTTTGCATATTTATTTCTTATATGCTTTTCAAAAAGCAAAGGTGAAAAGACTAAAACCAAGAACAGTAAATCCACGACAAAAACGGCTGCCAAATAATCCTCTACTTTATTTTTCAGAGCAGAGCGAAACACTACAAAATCATAAAAGCGCTTCGCCTGATCAATATCAGGCTTTATCAAGACAAAGGTATATGGGATGTGCCACTGTTTAAATACTCTTCTCAATTAAAAACTGCTTCACATAATTAAGATTTGAAAACAATTATCACAATTAATTAACCCACATTCGGGTTTTAAAGTGCTAGTGCTCTTATCAACAGTTTGTATAACAAAACACATAACTGCAAACTCCGTTCTCTTTTTAGAATTAAATACTTAAAAAGTGTTGACAGTTGAGTATAAATCATTAAAAAGCAACCCAATTCTTTACAAAAATACAAATATGTACATAAAACATATCGTTATAAATGCTTAGATGCATCTTCAAATTTAATGTTTTGGACAGTATATCGTGTGTTTGTTTAAAAACTGATCTATAACACTAACAGCAGCAAGGACTTTAAAAACTACAATGTAAAGACTACCATATGAAAATGTGTTAAGCCTGTTGACATCAAATCTTACTAAGAAATTCACTGCGCAAAGTGTTGTTAAACCTTCTGTTAAAGTAACATTTGCTTTTCCACTGACTGCTAACTGTGGCTAAGCGATGGGCACGCCCGCGCAAACAAGCGCACTCACGGGCAAACATCTTTAAAACTTCTAAAAAAATATATAATGTTCATTTTTACATTTTATGTTAATAGTCTGTGGGGGCATGTGTTGTGTTTATTGACATTTACATGGACTCTGTCGTGGAGGTTTACTTTCGGGACTTTTACTCTTCTGGGGGCATGTCCGTTTGCAGGGCTTGCCCTACGGACACGCCCCCTACTGTCTTACATGGACCGTGTTAGCCTTAGGTGTCAGTCAGCATGCCCTCATGCATATGCATGGCATGCTGACGTCACACCGTTTAACTGCAGCCTCCGTGTAAGCCTTGTAACTCTTACACGGAGGCTTTGTGAATCCTGCCCATAGTATGTTGCAAATATTGTTGCAAAATGCAGGCGTATATAACATACACTCACACACACACATCTGTTATTTGCAGAATCAATAGTGAATCACAAAAAATTTAATTAAAAAAGTGGCATCCATGGTCACATCGCCAGTACTAACTTCATCTAACAATGGGTGCAGTACATGTGTGGGGAACACAAGTTATACACACACCCAAGGAAATAGGGTGATAGAAAAGCAGATATGGGGTGAAGGTGAAGAAGGGGCACACAAGAAGAATGATTACACAGGAAGTTTAAAGGGAGAGTCACAGGGACATGGGATCTTTTTTTTTTTTTTTGGAGAGGCTGCATTGAGACTTGTAAGATACAATCTTTATAGCCTAAATTAAATAATTCAATATCAGGATATTTTACTAAAAGTTAGATGGGGCTGAGCTTAATGTCTTCTCTTCCAGAATTATTTAATTTAGGCTATAAAGATTGTATCTCACAAGTCTCAATGCAGCCCGAGACAAAACGTTTGTACTAGGAAGCCTTCTGTATTGTCCTTGAGGGGTGAACTACTTGCTACTTTGGAATTATGGAAGTTTAAAATTGTTTTATATTTCCAGAAGCTGCAACAGATCTTAGTAAAGCTCTATGTGTGTAAGATAAACACATATGTGCTAAATGCTGGCACCTTCTAGTAAAGGGGAGGTAGTATGGGAACCAGAAGTCAGATGACCAGATGCATGTGATGTCATTCTGTAATCCAGCATAAAAATTATGTTTTACTACTAGATGAGACTTGAGTCTCAGAGCAGTCTGTTTTTAACCTGACATAGAAGGATCTCTCACCTAGTTCATCTTGCCTTGCTTTAGTAAGTAACCAGAGAATAGTAATTCTTTAGATCAGTCAGGAAAATATAGTGAAATAACTACTGTTTTTCTGTATCTGTGGAATCTATTCATCAGACTTTGAGAGTACTTAGATTTATTTGGTGACACAGTGGCCACTCCCGAAAGCCTTACTGCACTGATCAAATACTACCATTTGTATTAGTATTAATTTCATTCAGTATAATTGGATACCCTTGTAACAGCCTTAGAGTAGCTGGCTTTGGAGTGTCTGGTGGCAATAACTACCTTATAGTCTAGGCAAGGGGTAGGAGAGCCAGTAAACATGTGCCAGCCTTACCCAGGTGTGTGTGTGTGTGTGTGTGTGTGTGTGTGTGTGTGTGTGTGTGTGTGTGTGTGTGTGTGTGTGTGTGTGTGTGTGTGTGTGTGTGGGTCTATATTAGAACATCAAAGTTTCAAAACTTCGAATGTTCTAATATCGAACCCTATTCAGCGAAAGCTGAAAACATCGAACATACAGAACAGCAAATTTTTTCCTAGGGAAAAATTTTGCTGTTACAAAACACATACACACAACACAAGCACATCAAACAAACAGCAAGCCACACACATACACCTAAAATCTTACACCTAACCCTACACTAAACTATACACACACACCACTAACTATCCCCTTACCTTAACCTAAACCCTAACCCTAAAGTCCATCACAATCGCACACTTACCAGACCCGTGTCCTAACCTTAACTCACCTACCCCGCCCAAACCCTCACATCCACACAATCGCACACTTACCTGACCTGCGTCCTAGCCCTAACTCACCTAACCCGCCCTAACCCTCACGTCCACACAATCACACACATACCTAACCCGCGGCCTAATCTTAACTCACCTAACCCGCCCTAAACCTCTTGTCCACACAATCGCACACATACCTAACCCACACCCTAACCCTAACTACCCTAACCCACACTCAATCTCACACTTACCTGAACCCGACCCATAACTTTCCATCACAGTGCTGAAAATACCAAAACAACAGAAACGGACAACCAAATTATTTCCTTAGGAAAGAATTTGGTTTTCTGTTGCTTCAATGTTTTCAGCTTTTGCTGACTAGGGTTTGATATTAGAACATTCGAAGTTTTAAAACTTCGATGTTCTAATATAGACCCGTGTGTGTGTGTGTGTGTGTGTGTGTGTGTGTGTGTGTGTGTGTGTGTGTGTGTGTGTGTGTGTGTGTGTGTATGTGTGTGTGTGTGTGTGTGTGTGTGTGTGTGTGTGTGTGTGTGTGTCAGCTGCTTGGAACAGAGACACAGAGCACTAGTTTCACAGAGAGAGTGTTGGAGGACTTGGCTTGGACACTTGGCTGAGGACTCAGCTCTACAGCTGTGCCAATGGTGAGTCTTATTGGGGGACTGGGGAGAGAGAGAGAGAGAGAAGAAAACCCAGACCAAGTCTGAGTGCGTTCCCTGTGTGCTCTTGAGGGCAATTGTGCTTGATGCTGAGAGCTGCACCTGGAAATACTATGTGTATCTTTGTTCCAAGTGAACATCCCTCACTGGTGTCAGTGGTGAGGATGCCAATGCCTTGATTTTTGGCCCAGAAGGGGAATGTCACATGGCTATTAACATGTCTGTCTACAAATGACACAAACAACACTGTAATGTTCAATAGGTAAACAACAATTAACAAAGGTACATAATGAAAGAAAAACTGAATATAATATACCATATATACTGCCATGCGAACCTAATACAACAGAAGGCACACTCACACAAAGCAATAATATTATATGTAAATGTGTATGACTGATCAAAGAACAGTCATGTATATACAACTATGGCACTCCACGTGTGGGACAAATGCTTATTCATAGTATACATTATAAGGGATGATTTGTGTGTTGCCAGTTTTAGAGGCGTACAAATGTATAGCCATACAGATTCCACTGTGGTGCAGCGGTAGCGTTGTTGCCTCACAGCAAGAGGTTCTCCCGTTCGATTCTGGGCTGGAGTGCGGGGAGTGCCTTCTGTGTGGAGACTGCATGTCCTCCCAGCGGTTGGGTGGGCATTCGAAAAACATATGTAAATGGGCGTGCCTTTGTTGAAGGTTGAACGTTGAGCTGGCACCTTGGCGTTCGTGAAATTCTACTGCCAATCATTAGCGGACCGGAGTTCCGCTGTGGCGACATCTAACGAAAGCCGAAAGACAACAACAACAACAAATGTATAGCCATACAAAGCAATGCAGGCATGTTATACAGAAGGAAAACCACTCATGTATGTTACCATATGTAACAGGCAGCAAAGGTGTACACATATCAGAAGGAAAGCTATAGGCACAATGCAGTGGTGTTTTGTCATAATAAAAAGGCCACAGAATACAGTGATTCATTACCTGTGCCATTAATATGATACCATCATAAAATGGTAGGAAATAAAAACATGTTGCAGAGCTCGACCTCTTTCAGCAGACTCTGACTCTGAGGACCAGGGGGCACCAGGATGATGATGATGATGATGATGACAAAGGAATGGTACTAGTATAGGCCATTTGCACCATATAGCAAGGAGACAGGCTATTCAAAATTAACATATGAGGTATAAATTACAACAGTAGAAGACAAGGCACACAAAGTAGCATGAAAAATCACACACAATGGCAGAGTTCCAATGGGTCTCATGGTACACCAATGTCACAAAGGTAACAAATACATTGAAATGGCATGTATGTCAAACGGTATACCAAAAAACAACATTGCAAGAACAATATGTACAAAGTATGCACCTATATCAACCATGTGCGTACATTCACAGGAGAATGACACTACAGTAGTATGTGTCTGAAATGGCATAAAACTTAGCAGGTATAATGTGTCACACTTGCATATGTCATCAGCTTTCCATGTAGTCATGTGAGTGCTGTCAACAGGACAAGTGTGTGACAGTAGCAGACTGGTAACTACATCAGAACTATCGGTTGCATGCAAGGTCAGATTGCAACAGAAATAACAAGCTCATGGGCCACTGTATGCAGATGAGGTAAGTCACATACAGAGTGCAGGAATACTTTTCCTGCATGTCCGTAACCCTGTCCACATAAATGATAGCATATGAAGATCACGTTATATACAGGTGATAATGACAGCAACATATCTGAATATGTGTCATAATGCAGCAAAACTATATAGCCACATGAAACCTGGATTGGGAAATGTGCATCACTAGGTACATATTAAAAGCTGGACTGTAGTATAATATGTGTACGCAAACTTGTACTTAATAATGAAAGCTAGCTAAGTAGGAACAGCTTAATAATGAAAGATAGCCAAGTAGAAACACACACCATTGTAGCAGTATGACACGATTGGAACACATAGACAATACCTGACCCTCCTTCATGTGGTCGAACATCTCATGATCTCTCCTAATACTTTCTTATTTTTATAAATAAAAGATGATGTTTCACCTACTGCATCTCTTTTTATAAAAATAAGAAAAGTCTCAAAATGATGCTTTGTTACCCAAAAAATTTGGCTGTACAACGTGTGACAGGTAATGTTATCAAACCATGTCTTAAATGTAATTTCTTTTGCTATATAAATAGTAGTGGATCTTTCACACACCCTGACACTGGGTATAAATTTACTTTTAACATTGATGCAAGTTGTTGTTGACTTATTATCTTGCACATTGCTTAAAATGCTGTTCATTTTATGTTGGAGAGACTGATCACATGTTAAGAGATCATATAGGGGAACATCTTTACAATATACGTATAAATCCCACTAATAATGCCCTTTCCAAACATATTTTGAACACAGATGAACAGCATTCATTTAAGTTTTTAGTGACTGATATGGCTGAAACAGGTGCACACCAGGGTGCTTTAAGGAACAGTACAGAAAACAGGAAGGTTAGATGGATTATCAGGCTAAGGGCACAATATGGCAAAGGTTTAAATGAAAAAAGCTTCTATAAAACCTATTTTGAAAGGATGAAGTTAAAGGTATTATTATTATTATTATTGTTTTTATTCTTAGAAATCATTTTTATAGGAAGTGATGTAATGTTAATTATTTATATATGCTTTTTAGTGAATGTTGATTGGCTTGTATTTAATTGATTTTATTTAAATTTGCTAGTTATGCAGTTTGCTCTAGATGGTCTGATGAAGCTACTTGTGAAAGTGCTTACTTGTTACATTAATTTTATTAAATCATTAAATGATCTCTCTGTAATGCAGCGGTGGTACTGCAGTAGCATTGTTACCTCACAGCAAGAGGTTCTCCCATTCGATTCTCGGCTTGGCTTGGGAGTACCTTCTGTGTGGAGTCTGCATGTCCTCCCCATGGTTGGGTAGCATTCGAAAGACATGCGTGCGTAAATGGGCGTGCCTTCATTGAAGGTTGGGTGTCGGGCTGGCGCCTCGCCATTTTGTAAAAATCTACTGCCAATCATTAGCAGACAGAGGTCCTCTGTGGTGACCCCTTACTGGGAAAAAGCCGAAAGACAAACAGCAACATTAAATGATCTCTCTGTGTTATTTTTATAAGTTTTTATGGTTCCTTTGAATGTGTATTACTCCGTGGTTATTGTTTCTTGGTTTATATTCATTTTATTTGGCAACGGATTATTTGTTTTCACAGCCATTTTTGTTTCTGTTCTAATGAGTATAATTAATTGATTTGTGCACACAAATATTTATATTAAAAAAATAATACATATATATATATATATATATATATATATATATATATATATATATATATATATATATATACTGTTTTTGCGTTTGGTGCCTTCTCTTAGATCCACTTACCCCTGTTTCCCATTGCTGCAGTTATTTGGTGATGTACAGAAGCTGACTTCTACTGTAAATCCAGGTTTAATGACTACTATGTTTATGTTGTTCTTCCTTCCCACCTTTGAGGTTAGCTGAAGTGTGCTTTGGGATTCACCGTATATTTTGTTAAAGTGCTCCAGTCATGATACTGATGATAAAATAATTTTTATCATTTATTCCCTTCAGCTTTAGTTGTAATTATGTCCTGGCAGCTAGGACATTCATTCTAACTGTTTCCTTTAATGTATGGAGCTCTAGTTACGTTACTTTGGAGGTTTACTGTTCTTTACTGGTGTGCTATTTATGTCCTACCAGCCAGGACATTTATTTCATGCTGTTCTGTGTTTTTTATTTACCTAATACCTAGCTGCATCCTTTAAACATTGAAGCTCTAGAGGTTTAATTATTAGCAGTCTTCTGTTACTGTATGCTGTCTTTAGGTTCTTTACTTATTTTTCTGTTTAAAACCTAGCTGCTTTCTTTAAGTTTAAGGAGGTCTTGCCATTTAATATTGACAGTTTGCTGCTGCCATTTTGATGTACTAACTTTGTCTTGATGCTTGGTCTTTTATTTCAGTCTGTTTATGGGTGCTCTCTCTGCTCCCCTACCTGACCCCCATTCCCACCCACCCCCACTTTAATTTCCTTTATAGCTAATTGTCTTGACCCCCCATCCACACTCCCACTTCCTGTTCATCTTAGCCAATTAGAATCTTTCCCTCCCATCTACTTCCCTCCTATATCTCTCCTCTTATCTCACTTCACCTTTCCCCACCTAATTCTTCCCTCCCATCTATTTCCTTTGGCTTCCATAAGCTCCCTGATTAATACTCTCATTCACCCTCTTCTATCTCTCTTTTTAAAGTCATAATGTTCTTTTCTGTTTTCTTTTTTTCATTATATCCTCTATTTTAACACTCCTTTCCAACCTTACCTTTATCACATCCTGTTAGTTCTACTGCCCTGCTCACCTACTTCATCTCTCTATACTGCACACTCACATAGACTTTACTCCTCTCCCATTTTATCCTCACTCTTTTTTTGTACTGAACTCAATCTCTCCAAAATTAAATTATCTCCTAAGCTTACTTCACCATTTAGAACCAAACATAAATTTCTATGTCTCTTTCACACCTCTGCTGCACCCCTTCATCTCCCTGCAACTCTCAGGTGACATTCACCGTAACCCAGGCCCCACTATTGCTTCATCAACTTCACACTATACAGTCCCTTTGCATACACATATCTCTAGCCCAAACTTTTATCCTTCTACTCCATCAATATCCATAGTATCCTTAATAAGATAACTGAATTCCACTCTTGGGTAGACCAGTATTCTCCTAACATAGTTACATTCTCTGAAACTTAGCTAAAACCTCACAACACAGATATTGAATTTCTTCCCCAAGGTTACAACATTCTGTGTCGTGACCGAACACATAAAAAAGGAGGAGGTGTAGCCATTCTTTACTCTAACCACCTAACATTAACCCCTCCTTCCAATCTTCTTCCCTCTTTTCACCCAGCAGAACTCATTATGGTTAATTTTAAACCTAACAATTACAAAACCCTAACAATAGTTGCCATCTGTATACCCCCAAAAGATAACATACCACTGTTAGAACTGATTCTCCACTGGATGTCTGACAATATACCCAATGAGACTATTATTCTAGGCAATGTTAATATCAGTTGGCTAACCATTTGTTCCAACTCTCCCACTTCCAGCATTAACCTGTATGGGTTTACTCAACTTATCTCTTTCCCCACTTTTCACCATAATCTCACTAATTCAAGTTCTAGTATTGATCGGATGCTTGTTTCTAATCCTCAGCTATATCACTACCCTCAATCCCTTCCAGATTCCATAAGTGATCATAGCTCAATTTGCATCCATATATTCTCCCCCATTACGGTAGACCTCACAAATTTAAATAATGCCATAAGCAAACTAACTTTAACCCTGAGATTTTTAATAACTGTCTCCTTCTTATTTACTCTACCCTTGGATGAACACTACTGAAATTTAACTCCATCTTCCTTAACACACTTAATTCTCTTGCCCCACCCAGAATGGTCATAGTAAAATCTTAGCATTCCACTTGGCTCTCTAACTTTATTAGGTCTCTAATACACAAAATAGATAATGCATGGACAATTTGGACCAAAAGTAAATCTCCAGATAGCTTCCTACAATATAGGGAACTCTGCAACATGACTAAAAACATATTATCAATGACAAAAAGAACTTCCACCACACAAATCAAAGTACTATACCCAGAAACCCTAAAACGTTTTGGAATACTATTACTCAGATTCTTTAACCAGGCAATTCCTCTATACCTCACTCTTCCCCAAATAATACTCCCCTTGAAACTGCAACTATCTTTAATTCATTCTTCATTGATTCCATCAGTTCTATTATGCAGAATTCATATACATACAATCTCCCACTCCCTACCCCACCTCTACTACACAACTCACCTTTTCACTGAAACCTATTCTTACCAGCTACATTAAAAAAAAACTTCTCAAACTAAAACCATGTTCTCTATCAGCTGATAAATTGCCACCTCTCTTCCTAATGACTGCAGCCAGATCTATAGCATATCCAGTCTCCATCCTTATAAATCACTCCATTAGGGAATCTACTGTCCCTACTATTTGGAAAAAAATCCACATTATTCCAATCCATAAGGGAGGGAATTCAAGAGATCTCTCTAATTTTTATCCTATAGCCATTCTCTCTCCCCTTTCCAAAATGCTTGAACATTGTGTTCACAGACAATTATTAGCTTATCTCATTCAACACATCTGATCACCTCTACCCAACATGGCTTCCGCCCCTACCATAGTACCACTGCTGCTCTCATCTCCTTTACAAACTCCATCTCCCTTGTCAGAGATAACAATAAACTAGTGCCTTGTCACTTTCTAGATCTTTCTAAAGTCTTTGACAGTGTTTACCACTCCATCCTTCTCTCAAAATTGTCCCAACATAACCTGTCTACAGAAACTGTCTCTTGGTTTAATAGTTACCTTATTCACAGGCAGCAATCTGTCAAATGGTTGTCTGCCCTATTTCCTTTTCTTCCCATTAAAATGGGTGTCCCTCAGGGCTCAATTTTAGGTCCTATTCTTTTTAACATCTTTACCAATCAACTGCACCAATCCTGCCCCCAGTCCTCATTCATTCAGTATGCAGATGACTCCACTATCATTTCCATTGCTGATAACCCTACTGACTTAGTTACACTCACGCAAAAGTCCTTCAACCTCACTGAAACATGGCTAACTAACAGCCAACTCATACTCAACCTCAAAAAAAAAAACTCCTCCTGTTTCTCCCTAAATCCCTTTACCACCTTAAATCATCTTTTATCATTTCTTCACTGAAATACACTACCATTACTCCTGATACTCATACAAAGCTTATTGGTGCTATCATAGATGTCCAACTTAAACTTGACCTGCGCGTTCATCACTGCATTAAGAAAACCCACCAAAAGCTTGGCCTACTATAAAAAAATAATTCCTCACCCCTGACTCTAGGACTTCACTTGCTCATGCTTACTTACTACCCAACCTTTTCTATTGTTCTCACATTCTTACTAACTTACAGTCTTTACTTCTCTCTAAACTGGAAATTACTTACAACAAAATAGCCAGATTCACTGCTAATCTGCCTTCAAAATCTCACCACTAGCTTTCTCTGAGGACTCTTGGATGGCTTGGCGTCCTAATCAAGTCTTATTTTCTCAACTTATTTTCATCTACTCTATCCTGAACAAACTCTCCTCTTGGCCTAGCATCTCTACTCTTCTCTCTCTCTCTATAACCTCCCCAATCCCTTAGACGCTCTGATCAATGCTTATTACAGATTCACAAACCAAAAAAAATAATTATTCTCCTGCCACCCAATGGAACAAGCTTCCATGTCTTTCAGAAATATTTCCCATGTCCATGAATTTAAGAAAATACTCAAACAGTATCTAAATACCAATGGGTTATGTTTTTATGACCATCCCACCTGAACTCTGTCCCTTGTTAATATTCTTTTCAATTATTTTTTTTTTCTTTTCTCTTCTAACTATACATATGATATCAATTTTATTCACTTATTTATATCAAACTATTAAGTTTTTGCTTATGTTTCAATATGTTGTTTCTCTGTTGTATTGTATTTTATTTAATTTTCCAAGTAAATTATTTTGATTTTGTTTGGCTGTATTCTGGAACTTTTCTCCCCGGACCTCCGCTGGAAAAGGGATTTTGCCCAGTCAGACAATCCTAGTTAACAAATGTCAAATAAATAAATAAGTATATATATATATATATATATATATATATATATATATATATATATATATATATATATATATATATATATATATATATATATATAGGTCTACTTTACTTACCTGAATGGCCACATCACTGACTTTCACTTTGCCGAGATAAAAGGACTGAAAAAACAGAAGACTGACATCCGGAACACTAACTTTCCACGCGAGTTAAGTAACGGCTTGGCAATCCCCCCCCCAAAAAAAAAAAAATAAACCAAACAAAATTAAACCCACCCATGTGGGGGGCTTTTGCCCTCCACACCCTCCTAACTAAATATACCAACTTCAAGATCGCACTACCACAGGGGTAAGGGGCAAAGTTCAACAGGATGGCCAAGAGGTTACTTACTCGAGTGGAAAGTTGGTGTTCTGGATGTCTGTTTTTTCAGTCCTTTCATCTCTGCAAAGTGAAAGTCAGTGGTGTGGCCATTTGGGTAAGTAAAGTAGACCCATATATATATATATATATATATATATATATATATATATATATATATATATATATATATATATATATATATATATATATATAGAGTCAACTATATGGTGTGCAATCAGCAACATCAACAATTCCTCTACAGGATGATTGTCTACCTAACATTACGATTCCATAAGGATGTATTGAAATTTTAATTAACATTAATGTCTCAAAAGGATGATTATCACATTCAGAAGAAAAGCTATCAAGTTATCACATGCCTGAGGTGATGGGGTATGCAGAACTGACACCATCACAGCTCATAGATGTTAATACTTTCAGCTGACTCATATAAATGGCTGAGTTGTGTCTATAAAAATGGTAGACCAACTTGCTCAGTAACATCAATATGAATGAATCACATGGGCAATCAGGATGACATATGTTGTTACATGTACAGGAAATAAACAGTTGCTATATAGAGAGAATTACACTATAATGATTATCACACATATATATAATGAGGTGTCACTACAACAGTAATACAAAATGATAACACAGTAATACGTGCAACTTCTAATACATGTGGAGATAACCCAAGTTAGATATGTGATTTTATGAAAATTACAAAAAAAATAAGCACACCATACGAAAACTGGTCAAAAAAGTACAAAAACATCTATTATAAAAAAGAATTCAGACCAGTAATGTCAGGTTAAAATGAAAGAACTTTTAAAGACATATATTCAAAGACTATTGACTCAATAATCATTTTAATTATGAGCTTAATTGATAAATTTTTAGGACTGGTTGGCTGTGTCTTTGAGTTTATATATGAAAATTTTAATTTGCCTGTTTTATTACAATGATGAAGGGATTTTAATCTAAAAGCTCTGTAGAATTAAAGTTTTCTTCCTGACATTACTGGTCTAGTTTCTATTTTATGAAAATTACCATATATACAAATGCAAATATGCAGTTGGGATGCATATGCAAATAAATTTAATATTGCACTATGGGTAACAGATAAGATCACTGAATACTTCCAACAGAATGGGAATGGAATGTATGGGTTGCATCTTACACACTGCCTTTTCAAAACACAGCATGGCCAAGCTATGCTATATATGCACAGCTCACATAAATACAATTTGTTGTCAAACTGTGTACGAATCACAGTGCCAAATAATATTACACTCACAAATGAAGCTGACATCCTGAAACAGAAATGCTCAAAGTACACATAAGATGTAAAGTCCACTAGGACAACACAACAAAAAGTGATATGTGAGACAGTAAAGTACAAATACATATATGAAATAGTAAACACCCATCGAAAACATGAACAGGCAAGTTAAGCTGCACACAACATGAATTGAGCTGAGAACCACTACATACATACAATATGATCCCTGTATGCTGATAAGACAGCAGAAACAGCAAAACATACTGAATGCATGCAGTCAGCAGCAAGTGCCACTACAGCAAACACACATAATTTGCATGTAAAACATTAACCTTGTAAACACTGTACAACTAGAACACAAAACACTTTCATTTATGTTGTGTCTTGTAACATCATCTAACCTCATTTTAAACACTAATAAATAATTAAAGACATCTACAAATACAGGGACAGAAATCATGTGGGCAGCAAAAGTGATACACACTAAATTAAGACATAGGAGATACCCTGGTATGTGTATCTCTCATTGGCTGTGTGGCATGCATCATTTTTAGTGGTACATGATGCTGTCTGTGTATGTTTTACTATTGAGTTGTTTTTTATGTGTTTCTTTTTACATCACAGTTGCATTTCAACACCCACCACTGGAGGTGGAGTCAAAAGAGGACATGTCTGGTATGTTATCATGTATGTTTGTTTTACCATTGTCCTTCATATTTGTATAAGTGACTTATATGGGTTATCTCTGCTCTATAGGGCCACTGCACCACCCATGGTCATGCTGACCCACTAAGTCCATATTATCATAATTGGTCAGTGTAGTTAGTTACTTCTCCAGTTATATCAGTCATGTCTTGCTTCATTTGACTTCTGAAAATGTATATGACATGTCTCATCTGTCTGTAGTTGCAGCATCTACACTTCCTGTCTCATATACTAGCCTGTTCACTGATCCTGAGGGGGGATATGATGTGTCTCAATCTGATAGCACAGCCAATGGCACATGGGACACTGCACTGGGTTCATTGAGATGTGGAGGATGGTGTGACTGGCCTGTCTGATGATGTAGTGACATCAAATATTGGACATGATAATGACTGGGACCCACTGACCCATGTTGAGTCTGGTAGTAATGGTTACTCTTCCCCCCAA
Source organism: Protopterus annectens (assembly GCF_019279795.1). Classification (NCBI taxonomy): domain Eukaryota; kingdom Metazoa; phylum Chordata; order Ceratodontiformes; family Protopteridae; genus Protopterus; species Protopterus annectens. The sequence continues at coordinate 1,550,907,004 of NC_056731.1, read as the reverse complement.
AGGACTGATATTTTCCATTGAACTACACATTGGAGCATAACTGATGTGTGTGGACACATGTCAGATGGTATATGCTTACTGTTACAGGTGCATAAATGTTCTCAGTGATGTCTTGGCAATGACCTGTGTGCACTTGCCCATGCTATGACAATGTAGCATACCAGCTGTTTGTGTGTGTTACACAAAGACCAGGAGTGCAGACATGGAGATCTCATGGTAGCATTGGCTGCGCAGTATGACAATGTGGTATATGTTGCACACTCTGTTGAAAGCCTGGTTATGGTGGTGCTAGAACAGTGCCATACTTCAAACTGTAAGTTACTTGCCTTGACCCTGATAAGCAAATTATTTCCAGTGTGGAGAGGCAGACCCACTCTCAGTAGAACCACACATGGCCCTTGTACATCATCATCTGTGCTGTAACGTGCATGCTTATCTGCTGTCATTGACTTATTCAGACTCCACCAATCACATCCAGACAGACACATCACTGTACTGCTCATACCCACGCTGTCTCCCAATCACAACCAGCTCCTTGGTACAGCACCATGGGCAGAGTGTTTTCAGATGTTCCAGGGACAGTAAAGACCACTGTGTGAGCTATCAGGGTGAGCACCCTAGACTGCATTAGAGTGACACTGGCAGTTGATCCAATGTGTGTTCTTTTGTGTCATTCTAACCTTGTGGCAATGATGGCCACTGTGCTGCCACTGTCTGTTATATGTGTAAGTGGTTTCTCAAATGTCTGATGCCACAGGTTTTTCTTCTCATTTATCTGACATTGACTAACATCATGTTGTGTTATGTTGTAGATATGTGTCATTGTTATATTGTAGGTAATATATTGAAAGCTGCACTGCTGCATTTGACAATCATTCTGCTTCCATTTTACCAACCCTTGGTAGTTGACATATAGTGAGTATTTCTCCCATTCATCAGCATATTATTTTATTCTTATGGTGTTGATTTATACAGTACACATTTCATTGCTGTTTTCCATAACTGCATACACAGGTATATGTTATTCTGCATACTGGTGAAGCTTACAGCATTTTACTGCTGTACTGCACATGCCTCTCCCTCAGCACAGCATACACATCTGTTTATATATTCACCTTTGTTATCATCTTTCTGACATGTACGTCCCATGTGTGCCTTTCCATGCCTACAACTTACACACACATACATGCATACATATATACTGATGCTGCTGTATCCCATACAATGATGCATGTTCCATGGCTGATGTGTAATGCCTGTCGCTGATGCTTTGCTCAAATGAGCATATTTATTAATTTGGCTGACTCATGTTATTGCACACACCTGTGCATTGTAGTGTTGCCTTATGTGTGACATTCTAGGCCCGACATATCTCATACTACTTATATGTATCATGTCAAGTATGTGGCTTTGTTGCCAGTCCTTGCCATGTTGTCAGTATTGCTGCTGCTGTCTGCTGCATACTGTGGTATATTACAGTATTACACATCCCTATGACATGCGAGATGCATCTCAGTGTTATCGTACAATGGTCTGCATTTAGGTTATGTAGGTTACAATACATTCCCACCCAAAGCATAATCTTATGGATCTCCTACTATTCACCGAAAGCACATTTCGCCGTGCACTTTTCACCGAAAGCACAATTCACCGAAAACACAATTCACAGAAACACATTTCACCAAAAGTTATATACTGCTTTTTCCCCACTGCAGTGCGACCCTGGAGTTAGTATATATAGTAAGGGGGGTGTGGGGGGGCATAGCCTCCCCCAAATATTTTTAAATGTATATTTTGAATTATATACATGGATATATGTAACTGCAATATATTACTGTTCTCTGATAATAATATATACATAAAATATGTGGGGGGCTACGCCCATCACACCCCCCAATGTGGGGGGTGGTGCCCCCCACATCCCTCCTTACTATATATACTAACTCCAGGGTTGCACTACAGTGGGGAAAAGGCCATATATAGCTTTTGGTGAATTGTGTTTTCGGTGAATTGTGCTTTCGGTGAAAAGTGCACACTAATTTGATTTTGGTGAAATGTGCTTTTGGTGAATAGTAGGAGATCCGATCCTATGGTAATCAGGGCCAGTGTTAGCATTTTGTGGCCCCCCAGCGAAAGTCAAGTAGACACTTCAAGTATCAGTGCATCACTATTACCCATCCCAAGCAACCTTTTAGTTCATGCTGCAAATGTTTAGATGTAGTGTGCACAGACTTACCTGTAGCTACAATGCTCTTACATTACAACAGGCCTATATGTCACACTGTGTTGGCCCATCTCACAAAGGGGCATTTGCAGTCAGTGGCGTTCAGTTGTAATAATGATACATTGCAATAACTCTATACACAGGTTGAACTTAGGTGAAATGGTGCCCTAGGCCAACTTTTCAGCCTCCCCAGACCACACATATCAGTCCTCCCCTGTGTTTTCCCCATCTTAGGCTCCTCATACAATGCACATTACCCTTTTTTCTTCCTTTTTTCACATTTTGCCTTACTCTTCAGCTTTTTCAAGAAGCCATAACTTTATATGTGCTCTTAAGTGCATTTAAAAGTTTTTTTTTTCTTTTTACACAACCTTTTCATCCAATGATGGCTTGAACAAAAATTATAATTAAGGAAAAAATTCAGTGTTGTTGTTCAGCTTTAGTTTTCCTTGCATCTTTTCAACATAACCTACCTGAATAAGCCAGCACAGTAATAATCATTTAGGAAACAACTAAAATAAGCCCGGTTCCCAAAGGCCATAGGGTTATAGATGCTCGGGGATGCATTTTAGAGCATTTTTCCCAACCTTTTAATCCAATGGTGGCCCAAACAAAAATCATGAGTAAAAAAAGAATTCCAGTCTTATTTTTTTTCTTTCAAGAAAGTTATATGTTGTGCTCAAGGCTTAATGTTCAAAGCTGACAAAATAGTAGCTCACAATAAACTAACAAGCCAATTATTGTGAGTTTATACAGGTGTTATCTGGGAATACTGCCTGCCTTCCTAACCCCCTAAAATACAGTCACTGTCTTTGCACCCCTCTGGTGTTAGACTGGGATGAAAGCAGAGGTTCCTAATTGCCACAGTCTTGTACTTCAACTGACTGCTAACATACATATACATAGCATGCCTCCTCAGTCCTCACCCCTAACCCCTAAAAGCAGCCACCTGTATATGTGTCTGATGTGTGATTGTGAGAAAAGTGAAAAAAAAAACTAAAGATACCAGTAATGTATTTTACTTTGCTGCTCCTAGACAGTACACCACCCCTACACAAGCTATAGTAACCTTCTTTGTACAATACTGAGGTCTGTGAGAAAAGTAAATGAAACAATGACCACACTGCCCTCAGCCCAAACACCACTAAGGTTTGACTGTGATGAAAATTAAAGAAGTAATAACCACACAATCCCCAGCCCCCCCACTCCCTCCCCCAACACACACACACATTATGGATCTGAGCAAGGCTGGTTTTAGAATGGGTGCAGTTGAGAGCAGAGGCCAATATCAGCTTTAACCTAGCAGGGTCATATCACAACCCTGTTCAGATTAAAGGGCATAATCAGAAAATTAATATATTTTTTCTACTCATTTTTCCTGAACCAGCAACAGCTTTTGTGGGTCTCCCAAACAGTCACAGATGATTAAGGAATATCCCGGTATCCATTTATATAGTCTGGGGAATGGGGGCCATCAGACTCCTAAAAGATGAAAGTGTCTGAATATTCTGTGATATATTTTATGCCTAACTTTTGAAATATAATTACTTGTTAACTGCATTCTTTACTGATATGCAGATGAATATTGTTTGTGCCCTACACATGCGCATGCTTGCACACAGAAACACGCACACACACACACACACACACACACACACACACACACACACACACACACACACACACACACACACACTAGCCATAGCAATGCAGTTTTGTACTTATTTCAGCAGATAGAAATACATTGTACAACACTGATACTGCACACTACATCAGTGACTGCTGTGTAGCAGTTGTCAAACAGCAGCAGGGGTAAGTCATTTTAATGTATAGCTGTCACTGTACCTGATTTCACAGACCTTCCCTGATTTTGCTTATAATTTTGCTCTGTCTTTCAATAAAGTTTGATTTGCTGGTAAGTCATTCAGGATTACAGACAGTCAATAAATCCAGACATCAGAGTTTTACATTTCTAATTGTCCAAAAAATGCATGTTGATGCAAAAGGTGTTACTCTATTAACCTTTAAGCGAATCAGAGTAATATTTAAAGTGCTTCCTGATTTTGAGCCCTTTTTTTGCCATTATTTCTGGTATTGCACTGAATTCTTCAGCAGATACTTGAGTCACAATATCTGGTGTTCTGCTAGTATTTACAAAATTCCTGAAAAAGAAAAAAAGAACGCCATCCCTATAGATTGGAAGTATCAGCTCTTCTTAAAATCCCAGGTTTGCACTGAGGTCAGTCACTCTCTAGTGCTTACCTTGTTCATGTTCATTATTATCTTTATCCTAACAGAGTCATATCACTGCCCTGTTCAGGTTAAAGTTTATAGTCAGGAAATTAATACATTTTTTTCTCCTCATTTTTCCCAAACCAGCAGCAGCTTCTGTCAGGCCCCCACACAGTCAAGGATAATTAAGCCCCCCCAGCCATGGGTATTGCAGCTACCTAAAGCTGGCTATGTTGTTAGTTTTAGTGGAGAGAATGTCCACCAGCAGGGTTTAACTAAGTCAGGAATGCTATGTCAGTTGTAAAATATTTAATGAAATTGTGAAGCCAGTTACCTGATAAAACAGTTACTATAACCAGAAATATTTTTTCTGTGAATTTTAAAGGAGATACAAATAACACATATTACCCACTTGGTTAATTAATTATACATTATTGTTGTACTAGCTTTGTTGGTTTGAAAGACATGTAACAAAATATCAAGATAAGATAACTTGCTGTCGTTGGGGCCCCCCAAGGAACAGGAGGCCCCCAGTGACCTCAGGGTTTGCTGGTGCCTAAAGCCAACTATGGTGGTAACGACAGTTATACTGCTACATTCACATGCTAACTGTATGTATTACGATATCCTACCTGGACAACAACACCTACTGTTGTACACACCTCAGGCATGCCACACATATGCCAGTGTGGCCATCTTTGAGGATGTACCTTGCATAAAGTAGTCCTGTGTAGAATGTTTCTCTGTAGCCAACCAGATGTTTTCATTTCTATAGCACTGATATACGTATAAGGTTTTGCAGGTGAATATTGTAGTTATGGTATGTATGATGTTTATTCTGAATATTTATATATTTTTTCATTAGTTGCTTGATGTTCTGCTGTTGTCGAGTGATACTGTGTGAACACTATTGTTTTGTCTGTGTACCCAAAGGGGTGAGCCACACACTGCCATGTTGCCTGAGCTGGAACATATGGCTGCAGCCTCCACTTACCAAGTTGGCTTCTTCTCATCCTTGTGTCCTCCTGATGATGATGATCCTTTGACAGCTCTGATAGCTCCACATCAGACATCTGAGATTCATGGGGTAGGTCACCCACACCTGCAGCTGGCAGGCTACTGTGGTTTGATGTTAGCATGTTGTGCAGCATGGCATGCATGGTGACTATCTCTGATAACTTATCTGGTATTATTGGAGAGCACCCCTGAATGTATCCAGACATCTACATTTTGCTTTTAGTACACCAAATATAATCTCAATGATGTTCCATGTCACACATTGCCCTCTGTTGTATGCATCTTCAACAGGCATTGATGGGGCTTTGTATGGTGTCATAAGCAAGGCTTCAATGGATGACCTCAGTAACCTGATTGCAGGAAGGGGAAAACATGTATTTAGTCCTCATGCTTAATGTTGACTTGTATGGATTATGCTTACATTATAGCTGTGGTCCTAGTAGTTCCAAAACTTTGCAAGCTGGAGGACCCCTTTCAAAAATGAAAAAATTTTGACGGACCCCTATCAATGGTGGTATACATACGTTACATTTGGATCAACCCCCAAACCCCCAATCAGCCACCTCCACCACCACGCAGCCATTTCAGTGTCCGATTACTTGGCTAATTCTCCCCAGTTGCCATAAACACTGTTCAAAATTCTAAGTGTGCATACTGTTTTCTGCTTTACTTCTACAATGATTACAGATGTTTGGAGTTAATTTAAAACTTGTATTTCAAATTGTATAGCACAAACACTGATGGACATCTGCTAAAGCTAAACAGACATTTGCTAAATCTAAACAAAGCAATATAGTCTCGAAAACAGACTTAACATTACAACTTCTCTACCATTGAAATTCACATTCACTGAAACAGCATTGAAACCCACATTCAAAGAAAATGCATCTGGCCAGAGGCGGAGTAAGTTTACCTTTGGGCTGTTTTCAAAGCATAGGTCCCCTGCGAACATTTTTAAGAGCATGCAAAAGTTCTTTGATTCACCTTCCTGATTGTATAATTTAATTTTAATACACAATAATTAAATTATATCCCTTGTATAATACAGCACCACTTGTTAGTATGTGTTTTAAATGTATAGCTCTGCACATTTTTCCAATAAGCAGTGAAAAAACATATGAACCAATAATGACAAAACCGCCCAACTGAGAACATTTCAACCATAAAGGGCCACTCAAACGTCTGTCATTACAATCCACCAATATCAGCCAATATGCACAATCTCTGCAGAAGTAAAAGTCATCTGAATAGTTCCACCTTAAAGAGATCTGTAACTAATGAAAAGGTTGCTGCTAGCAAAAACTTTAATTCAGTGTTTCGTCTACAAATTCAGTGGCTGCTGCCCTTGAAGAATAAATTGCCTACTTAAAAAAATGGTAAGCTGGTAATATTGCATGGATGGCAACTGAAAACAGGTTCATAGTTACTAGGCATCTCATCCAAAAGAGGACGTATTCAGGACATCAGTACCCACCCCCTAAAAATGCCAAACAGTATTAACAATCCATCAGTATGCTGTGATAGTAGAACCCACAGCCTTATGCATTAAAATGCAAGTATGCTACGTGTTGTGCTACTAACACAGCTTTAAAAAGCTGCACCACTATAGTGATACTATTTGCTAACTAGCTAAACAAATCTTTTGCACATTGGAAACAGATTTAGCATGAACAGCAGTAAACTTCTCTTCCCTTGAAGCTAACAATTCCTTGAAAATGCACTTGAAACTAAATTTCTTGAAAAATGCATCTGCCATAATGGGGGGACAGAGAGCCAAAACTTAGGACACAGTTTAATATTTGGTCTGGTAAACTAAGAAAGTTAAGTTTTGCATTAGTACAAAATTTCTGAAGGCTATGAAGTCTGATGCTCAAATGTCTGCCATTATTTTCTGACTTCAGTCATCAATGATTTGCCAGGGATTTTCTTAGAAACAGACTGAAAATATGAGGCAGTAATATGGACATTCTGCAAAAACCTGGACAGCTGAAGGGTATGCTGCCTACCTCTTCACACACCTCTTTCCCTCTTACACACATACACATACACACACACACACACACACACACACACACACACACACACACACACACACACACACACACACACACTCGCACACACACACACGCTCGCACACACACACACGCTCGCACACACACACACGCACACGCGCACACACGCACACACACGCACACACACACACACACACACACACACACACACACACACACACACACACACACACACACACACACATCTACCTACCTACCTTCATCACACACACACAGACACACACACACACAAACACAGACACACAGACACACACACACACACACACACACACACACACACACAAGCACATACAATACCTCTCAACCTCTTCAGCACAAGAAATATGGACAAACCCTGTCATAATGTTGGGAACAAAGGTCCAAAGCTAAGGATACATTTTAAATATTGTTCTTATAAACTTAGAAAGTTGATAGAACAAGTTTTGATGAATACAAATTTTCTGAAACATATGAAATCTAAAGCTCCAAAGTATGCCATTATTTTCTTCAGTCCTCAATGATTTGCCAGAAAACCCCATTTTATGCGAAACAGACCATATAAGGCAAACATCTGGCACACTCTGTGAATATTCGGTCAACTGATAGCTGCACTCAAGCACCGCTTCTTATTAAAGCCTTGAAAAAAAAAGAAATACCTTCAAGTTCTGTCAACAAGATCGTCCAGATCGATCAATAGCTCTGCATTAATTTCTATTTGCTGGCAAAAGGGAGAGAGCAGATCCATACCCTTACAGTGACCAACATAAATACAGGACCTGTCTTACTTTGAGGGAACAGAATAGTTGTTTAAACTTCCCTCCAAGTTCTAACTGCTGGAATAAAACACAGGGTAAGTGATCAGCTGCTCGGCATCAGCTGCAAAAACGGAAGTTGTTGCTTCTTCTCCTCTAAAAACTAAGGGCAAGCAGCTGCTTAGCCACTGCTCAGCTGCAAACAGGGACGTTTCTTTCTTGTTTTGTTTTCTTTTTAAATAAATTGTGGATGAGTGGCACAACTTTTTTCTCCATTTACAGGGTCGGGTCATGGATGATGCCTGAAAGCCAGGTGGGTGCATGTGAGTTCACGGACCCCTTGAATTTATAGTACGGACCCCCAGGGGTCCGTGGACCCCAGTTTCAGAAACACTGTCCTATACTTACCAAGAAGGAGCAGCTCATGAATTTCCCCCACCCCAGTTTCTCTCCATATTGCTGCATTATGCACTCTAATGGGGTGATCTACTAAGCAGACAACCTGACAACTGAGCAATGGCCATCCCTTCCTATTGATGTAATGTTTGGCATCAGGTACCACTGAGGTTTTGACTTGGGCAGGGGTGTGGTCTATTGCACTGAGGGAACAGGGAAAGCTGGCAATGCATAGAATTATTTCATGGCAGTTCTGTTCTCCATGGCTGTTGGGAAATGGATGAATTCATCCACTTTCCTGCACATTGCTGCCAGGAACTGTCCTAGAATATGACTGCTGGTTGTCTGGAACACTCCTATGTCATCACCCATATGCCAGTGAAATATCTCAGAGGGCAATATAGCCAGATTAAGACACACTTTTGTTTCTACTGGTACTGGGCTGCCCCATAGACAATGTGAAGACATGTTGGGTGCACACATCCTGCACAGAGCCTGCACCAGCTCTATCTATTATTTACTGGTAAGACAGCAGGCTTAGCTGTAGCCTTGCTAGGTGCTTTGCTGTCTGCCTTCTGGGATGCATTTGCAGATCATCCCATATTATGGAATGTATTAACCCAGCCTGCTGTAATGCATAAAATGTTGCAGCATTTTCTTAAGTAATAGTTTGCAGAATCTATAAGATTGCTTAGAAATTCATGGGAAATTCTAAGGTAAAATGTAAGGGCAAATGTCCTCCTCCAAGTGCCTTCATAAAATTGTTGGTTCACTACTCTGTTGGATTTTATTGTCTTAGGCACATCCATTGTGTTTTGGAATCTGATGGGCATGCCTGGTGTCTAAAATTATCCTACTCTGAATAAATCATCACTTGTCTGAACATCTGTTATGGAACTGCATCCACCACTGATATGCCAGTGTCTTCCTTCAACCACATCTTTCTTTGGTTATAATTTTGCTCTGTCTTTCAATAACGTTTGTGTTTATTGCTTGTTATTGGCTTATGAACTAGATTAAATGAAGCTTCTCCAATCACTTAAGGATGGTCTCTCCATGTGATCATATTAACTAGTGATGAGTACTTATGTCTGTAGAAATTAATGAGGAGCTAAAACTCAAGCCAGTCAAATTCCCTTAGTAAAAGGCAGTAGTGGGTTTAACATTTGTGTGTCTGGAAAGTGAAGCAAATTGAGTATTCTTTTGTAAGACAGATCAAGTTTGTTTGAAAATGGGAGGTTAAATCAGTCCAGGGAGGGGAAATATACAAGAGAGAGATAAGAGGAACTAAGATCTGACTGTGGAAATCTAACTATGTCAGTGAGGCATGTTTTTTGCTCTATATAGTTTGTTTAATGTGAAGATGGATGAGGAACTGACTCTAATGTTGCTGTATATCGGACTGCATTTATTGAGAACCCCCTGACTTTTAATTATGCTGGGAGGAAGCTCTATTAACCTAAATATGGCAACTGTGGTAGGGGAACAATCCTTTAATGTTACTCTTCCTGTGGATCTCTGACTCCAGTAATTCATATGGGGATCCAGTGACTCCAATAATCCTAAGGCAGCTTTCAGGTTCATTTATTCTCACTAGGGCCTCCCAAAATATGTATTCCTGACAGGGGTCCTTGAACTAATTCTGCTCATACTCCCTTAATTTAGTAATCTGGTCAGGGCTTGTATTTCAGGTCATCCTACTAAGATCTGACTTCATTTAATTTTGCTGTGTAGGATTCTTGGACTTTGTTAATCCTGTTGGATTCCCCATCTCTGTTAATCATGATGAAACCTCTTCACCTCTCTAAATGCTGATCAGGGGGTCCCTGATTTTTGTCAGTGTTACCAGTGACCGCAAAATGTGGAAATGTTTAAAACTTTGGATTTGTCCACTCTTTATCCCTGCTGTGGTTATAATCATTCTATTAGTTCTTCTGCAGCTCATATGCCTCTGTTAATTCTGCTAGGGAACCCAGACTGTTGGCTTTGCTGCAACCCTTAGTGATGTAAAGATGTAATAACTTAACAATTTTGTTAAAGCTCTAACTATGATCCAGGGTTCCAAGTTCAATTAACATCTCAAAAACTTGTTGGAAGTGGTGGAAAGAAAGAGGAATGATGAGGCACTGCTTGCTTAATTCTTCTAGGGAGAGGGTATGGGGATATCCTGAGGCACTCTTGCAAAGGCACAAGGTTCACTGGTAGAACAGTTACTGTTCCACTGAGACAGAGTTGCAGTATAAAGGGGTGGGCATTTGAGGGCCATGTCACCAAAGAGGTGGAGTTATTTCTCTTGTGGCACCATTGCACAACCCCCGGTGATGTAAGACCAGCATCTCAGTGGAGGTGTAATGATTAAGAGAAAATTCCATTTTAAAGTCACAATATGACAGTTCCTCACCTAGCCAATCCCATGGAGAGATACATTGTGTCTCACATCTCTTAGAACCTGCACAGAGGCAGTGAAACCTCCCCTGGGTAGGACTTTTCTCAGAAGGAAGACCCTTCCAGTGTGACTCATGGGAGATGCACCAATGCATGGAAACCTCTGAGGAAGGGAATATTTGGAAATGGCTTTGGAGAGTCAAACATCAGTGATCAGCAGTATGAAAAAAAGAACTATTCGTACTTGATTAAAATAGGTGGAGTATTTATTTACACTATGTAGGCTAGTATGTTAAATCATACTTTGATTAATGATTATAAAGTACCTTTGGGGGGGGGGCTATTGTAATGCCCATTACTTAGCAGAGTACTATCTCATTAATGATGTGCTATTATTTACTATTGCCATTTAGGTTTGAAATGTAGGGACTCCCTAGAGTGAGTCCCAAAACACGGAGAGTGAAAGGTCTAAAAAAATAGACTTGTATATATATTAAGTCTGAGATGGAATTTCTTGGCATATTTCCTTTTTCCTGAGGTATGGCAATCTCAGAATTAGTATATATTTTTTTTGGAGGCTTTCCCCCACATCAGAGTTGAAGACGGGGCTTTCCCCCTGCAATAAAGGTTAAAGGAGAAGATTGATGTTCAAAATATATTCTTCTCCTGCATTTTGATCTTTTTTTCTGTGTGTTAGTACTCTGCATTTCGAGTACTGACATTTCAGTAATACAATAGTAGTCTACCAATTCTGCCATTACCATCTGTGTAGTGATTTACTTGCTAGTTTGAGTTAAGTATCCAAGTGTAAGGGGAACATCCTGAGCAGTGATATTCCTCTTTAAGTCATTTTATCATGAGCTAGACTCTGTTGAAGAAATCTAAAAGCCTCCACCATGTCCTCACCAAAGTCCTGCCACTCCTTGGTTATTGCTGGAGATGCTGTCTTCTAAGCCTGTTGGTATTTATCAATCAGATCTGGAGGACCCCCCACAACAGTGCATGAAAGGTCTTGTCCTGACTGCTCCCTACACCACTGTCATCCACTAGGGGTTCCAAGAGGTGCTATTGTGACTAATCCACACCCTGAATTCATTCTGTCTAGATACTAAAGCCCTTCAATGGTACCAATCTTATCTGAGTGGCAGACAGCAAGCTGTCCTTTGGCAAAACAAACTATCTAACCTCCTACCCAACTCCCTTGGTGTACCCCAGGGTTCTATACTAGGGCCCTTTCTGTTCTTCATTTTCATCAATGACCTTTATACTGTTATCGCAAAAATCAGCTGTATCCAATACACTGACGACTCCACCCTGATCTGCTCGGCCACATCTCAGACAGAATTATGGTCAGCTACCCAGAACACCTTCAACATAATAGAAAACTGGCTTTCTGGTTGTCGCCTGATCTTAAATCCCAAAAAAAACAAAACTGTTACTTTTCTCACCAACTCATAGGTCTACTGCATTTACCTTTACCATAAAATCTAATAATGGTGCTATAATCTCCCCAGACACCTCTACAAAACTGCTAGGTATTATCATAGATAACAATCTTAAATTCGACCCGCATGTTAATCAAACCATCAAAACCATCAATAAAAAACTAGGGTCACTTTACAGGATAAAAGCCTTCTTAACCCCATCTGCTAGAATTGCTATAGCTCGCTCTCACCTACTTTCAACTCTTCTCTGCGCATCCCCTTTACTCATTAATTTAAACAAGTCTGTCCTTAATAAACTCTCTATAAGCTACAACCACATTGCCAGATTTGCCACTGGTCTGCCTTATAGGGCACACCACTGTATCAATCTACAGCAGCTTGGGTGGCTAGAACTGCCCAGCTTGATCCAGTATAACCAACCGATTATAGCATATAAAATCCTTTACAATCCGGACAATACTCCTGCACTTAAAAACATTATCTCCCCCTATAATAATCCCAGACCTCTTCAATCTTCTAAAAGACTGCTAGTTCAGACTATCAAAACTAATAACTCAGCGGGTGACTCTCTCTTTGCCAGCTCTGTAGGTAGACCCTGGAACTCACTCCCAGCTGATATTACTTTACTTACCACCCTGAGTCAATTTAATATAAGACTCAAACAATATTTGACACTAAACTGGCTATGTCAATGTATCAAACCTGACTAACTCTCCTCTAGTGTGGAGTTAAAAAATGTAATTTAGCTTAGTTGTGTTACTCAATCTGGATTTACACCCAGGATTATCTCTAACCTTGGAATTTGTAAAACTTGTTAAGTATGTAACCACTGTATATATTGTATTTGTAATCTTAACTGCTTACCTTGGAGCTTTGCTCCCCGGGCCTTCTCTGAAAATGGACATGAATCCAGTTGGACTATCCCGGTCAACAAATGTAAAATAAAATAAATAAATAAAAAGTGTTGATCAACTTTTGCCTATAGCATCTTGCTTCACTCTTCATTGCAGAAGTTGTCACCAGGATCATTCAGTCCAAAACTTCCACCAGTATAAAAGGCAATTTTTTTGTTGTTGATATTTTTCTTTAATAGGCAAATATTCATTTGGCTTAAGAGGTTACAATCCACTTTTTCTCGGGAACCAGAATATAGTCTAAATCAACCTTAGATTAGATAGAAAATGTACAGAAAAGACAGATTGTTGGCTTGGATTTGTTAATGTTGGATTTTTTTTTTTTTTATTATTTTCCTTTTGATTGTTAGTGCTGTACCTTTGATCAATACATGAGGTTGATATATATGTGAAATTAACCAATGGAAGCATTTTGTATATATTGTATATAATGTGTGAATTTGTAATATGGTTGTGAAAAATAATAAAAAATGACTACTGAAAAAAATAAAAGGCAATTTTTTTCAGGAGATGTGAATTGAATGTATTCCATCCTGGAGCATCTGCTAGGCTTTCTCTGAACACTTTCACTACACATTTGGGCTTCTTACATCTGTCCAATTGCTGTTTCATCTCTTAGACTAGAACATCTAATCTGAGCTAATCATTCAACAGTTTAGAACCTTTCAGGACCAAGTATAGAGAACACATAGCTCAATGACATGACTGCAGTGTGAATTCCTGAGCTTTTGCCCAAGAAGCTATCATAAAAAGTGCTATTATTTTATTATTTTATTTTATTTTGAGCAGATATGTGGGTTGGACCACCCAAATTTCTTTTAAGCCAAGACTGAAAACCAGCAGGTTCAAATATAAATTATGAAAAGGCAATTGTGAAGAAAAACAGAAACCAAGAAATGAGTAACACAGTTAAAAAAATACACAAAGCTAAGTGTAGTGTACAAGTGAAGGATGATGGGGAGGTCCAGGAATGCATCAACAATAAAGCTAAACAAAAGTGAATATATATGCTAAAGAAATGAAGGGAAATGTTGAACCATTCTTAGACCTGCTCCATATAGGGCTGTGGGATAACTCACAAATTATAAATCATGGTAAAACAGTAGGTGGGATGAGATGGCAGCAATTATGTAGGAAACTTATTCCAAGGATCAGGAGGTTCCACTGTGAGGGTTATGTAGTAGCAGCAAATTAAACACAGGTATGGCATACAGAAAGGCAGATGGTTTCATTATGAATAGATGACAATGGCATTCACACAGTGATTAAGGAAGAAAGGACTCAAAGGTTAGGAGGAATGTAGAGGAGAATATTGGAATACATTGGATAGGGAAGGGGAACAATGAGAAGCACATAAAGCTGGCACACTTTATGCAGAGCTAAACAGAAATAAAAACAAGAATAAAATGGAAAAACTAATACTATGATGAGCAGAAAAAGAGAAGGTATGGTTTTCTTAATCTATATATATATATATATATATATATATATATATATATATATATATATATCTATATAGGTTCATAGGTTCATAGGTTGGTACTAGGCTATCAGCCCTAGGGCCTATACAAGTCTAGCCATAACAATTCCTTGGCTATTTCTTCCCACACTATTTACTTCCCTGGACCCATGTCTAGCAGGGCAACTGACATGATCCCTGGGGTGAATTTCCTTTCTCCCATCCAATCATCAAGGTTCCTTTTGAAGAGGGCCAGAGAGGCACTCTGCTTGACATGTATGGGCAATCTATTCCAGAGCCTGGGGAGTCTCTGGGTCAGGAACCTATCCCTCCAGCATGTTTTGTTTATTGTGATGACAAGGTTTAGATCCCTGGAGCGTGTGGCTCTGAGTGATTGGGATTTCTTTGTGTAGCATGTCCAACAGCTCTGGGTTTGACATGGCCTTGTATATTAAGCAGAGATCGCCTCTGAGTAGACGATATGCAACAATGTATAGCTGGAGTTTTTTTAAGTGGTCAGCATAGGGCATCTGCTTTAGGCCTGTGATTCTTTTAGTGAGGTATTTCTGCGGCCTTTCCAGTTGTTGCAGATGTCTTGAGAGGTGCATACCAAACAGGGCGTTGTACTCCATAATGGGTCTAATGAGGGATGAGTACAGTGGGACAATGACCTCCTTTTTTCTGGATGAAAAGCCCTTAGTGATGAGGTGTGCCACATAGAAGGATTTCCTGACTGTTGTGGCGATGTGGTTATCGAAGGTGAGACCACTGTCCACCTGTGTCCCTAAGTATCTTATCACACTTTCGGTGTTTAGTGTACTGCCACCTATATGGTATTTCACAAATACATGTTTTTTCCCAAAGGGGATAACTATAGATTTCTTGGCATTGAGCTTGAGCCCATGGCTCTGGCACCAAGCATCTGTTTCTGTAAGGCCCTTTTGTAGAGTATCCACATCATTTGGGGATTCAATAATGGCTCCCAGTTTGCAGTCTTCTGCGAACATTGTTAGCCAGAGTCCCTTAGTGTTGGCCTGTACTTCAGAGAAGTAGATGCCAAACAAGAGCGGTCCCAAGACTGAACCCTGAGGTACTCCACTTGTCACTTGTCTGGAGCTGGATTTGGAGTCGGCTACTTTTACGTGTGGGTTCTTTCAGTAAGCCAGTTAGCAACCCATTGGGTGATGTAGGGATTAATGCCCAGTTTAAAAAGTTTATCTATGATTCCAGAGTGGGGGATGGCATCAAAGGCCTTGGCAAGGTCTAGATAGGCTGTGTGGACCACCTTACCCTTGTCCATGGCTCTGGAGACTGATTCGAAGAAGTCAATCAGGTTCAGGAGACAAGATCGGCCCTTCAAGAACCCAAACTGGGTGGGGTCCAGTGTTTGAAGGTTGCCAATGTCTTTGTTTATAAGTTCCATGATAATACACTCCATGGCCTTGCAGATAAGGCTTGTCAGACTGATGGGACAGTAGTTTCCGGGATCCAAGGTGGATTCCCCCTTGTGGAGTGGGATAACTGTAGCTGTGCGCCACTCAGTGGGCACGAATCCTGAGGTGAGGCTATGATTAAACATGACACTTAGGTGAGGTGCCAGTTCATTTTGTAGTTCATGTAGTACACAGCCCAGGATGTCACCTGGTCCCATGGATGCTGTATTTTTGCTGTAGCTTTGGAGAGTGTGTTTTTTACCTGTGTGGCCATTATTACCGGAATTTGGCAATCTTCCAGTATTGAGATGGGCCATTTAGCGGGTGAGAGGGGGTGAAGTTGGCACTGAATCGATCTGCCAGGATATTGGCAATATCCTTGGGATCAGTATATTTAATGCCATTCTGTTTTAGCTCAGAGCAGATCTGAGCATTGCCATTTAGATCCTTGACATAGTTATAGAATGCCTTGTGGTTGTCTTTGGAATCTTTGGCAATTTTATTTTCGTAACTAGCTTTGGAGGATTTTATGAGGGATCTCAGTTTCTTACTGAGGCTTGTAAGGGAGTTTTTTGCATCCTGGGATTTTCCTCTTTTCTGCAACAGTTTCTTTCTTTTGTTGTAAAGTTTGTTTATGGCAGGGGACCACCAGATTGGCTTCCTTTTTTTGGATGAGAGCACCTTGGTTCTATTTGGGATGGCACGATTCATGCATGAGTGGATGTGCTCGTACAGTGCCTTAGTGTAGGATTCAGCAGTTGAACTTTCAGTTCCCGTCTGCATGGGTGTCATGAAGTTTGTCACTTCTGACTTGAGTAGTATGAAGTTAGCTTTGGAGAAGTTTTTTATGGAGGTTTCCTTATTGGGGAGTGGGGGTGGGATCTGGATGTTAAGAGTGATTAGCTTATGGTCAGACCTGACTAACGAGGGGGTGACCATAGGTGTGGAGCATCGATTTCCCATGTTGGTAATGACCAGGTCTAGAATATTGGACCCCCTGGTGGGACTATGGATTAGTTGATCAGGGCATTGGAATTTATGAATTCCAAGAACCGTTGGGCAAAGGTGTTGGTACAGGAGTAGTTTTCCCAGTTAATGGCAGGGTAGTTAAAATCACCCAGTATTAGGGTGTTTGGTTCTATCTTAATATTTTCCAGTATGTTTAAAAAGATGTAGTGATAATCTTGGGGTATGGTGGGGGATCTGTAGCAAGCTACAATTTGGATTGCAGTCTTACCTAGTGTTAGTTGCACCTGGAGAATTTCAGATGCATTGTGTTGGGCAACTAGCCTGGTGGTGTGAATATCGTTGGTGAATATTGACTCTCCTCCACCTTTAGTGTTTCGGTCCTGGTTTGGTGGCCGAAAAGTGTGCTAAGAGTTGTAGCCTGGTATTGCAGGGGTGCTCTCTGGAGCCTTGAACCAGGTCTCAGTTACTGCACAGATATCAATGTTCTCCATTTTTAGGAGTGCCTCAAGAGAGTGCATTTTGAGGTTTAGACTTCTAGCATTGAGTAGCATTACCTTCAGATTTTGCATGCTTGTACCTGTTACGGTGGTGGTTTTGTCCTTTGAACTTTGCCTAAAAAAAGGCACTATAGGGGTTGCAAGAGCCTTAGCCAGTAAACTGAATCCCAGGGGCGACAAGTGCAGACCATCTCTGGCAAAGCATCATGGTCTGTCAATCATGTCGTCCCAGGCAGACAGATACTGGATCCCCTTTGAATGACACCAGAAGCTTAGCCAATTGTTGAAGTCAGTCATTTTGTCCTTATATTGTGGTATCATTCTGGGCGAAGGCAGGATGCAACTCAGGGCTAGGGTCATACCTGCCTGGGTCACATGATCCGAGAGCTCTTCCATGTCCCTTTTCATGTAGTCCAGGGAGGTACGTCTCAAGTCATTCACTCCAACATGGACAATGACAGAGTCATATTTGTACTTGTTGTGGAGTGACTTGAGTGCATGCGTTATGTGGTGGATCCTGCACCCGACAGGCAGCTGACTGTAATTTTCTCCTTGTTCAACCTAGTGAGAGGGACATCAGTGTGCCGGACTGTAGAGTCACCTATAACTAAAGTGTTAGGTACATTGTCTTACCTTAGGGGCTGTTGCTGGGTGGCACATTGGTGTTGTGAACTATGTGACACTTTAGTTGTGATTGGTGTTTGTTTGCGTTTCAGCTTCAGAGGTCCTTGTTGCTTGGGCAGGTTACAGTTAAGGGCCTCTGCATATGTGGATTTAGTGTTGCTATGTGTGGGTGTTGGTGGTGTGGGTTTAGAAGGGCTATGTGTTGCTTGAAGTGTAGTGTGGGTGTTAACCTTCTCCTCTTGACTGTCTAGCACAATCTTGGGTGGAGAGAGCTTTGCTTCCATTTTGGCTATGTAAGTGCATCTCTCACAGGTTGTAGTGTTGGGTGGTAGGAGGAGAGGGTTGTCTGTGTACATGAGGCAATTGCTGCATTGCCCCAGTATGCCCAGATTCACCAGGTGGACAGGAGAAATCACCGGAAGCTGACCCTTGGACATGCCTGGTTTGGTGTTTTTTTTTTTGTAAAGTACAGGAGCTGTTTTCCCTTACCTTAGCAAGGTACTTTGCAATTATAGGCTGTTTAGTGCCTACTATTAATGTCTCCTTATTAACAAGGAGAGATGAGTGCTTCTATTAGTTTAAGGCGTCCTAGTGCTTTCCATCAGGTATTAGAGAAAGTGCTAGTCACAGGGATGCTTAAAGGTAAGATGAAATAAAAATGCACACTGCAGTGTGCACTAGAGAAGTTAGATGTGAAAGTAGGTAACTTAAGTTTTACCTGTTTAAAAAGTTAAGGTTTAGTGGAGAGTTACTATTTTTAAAACAGCAAGATGGATTGAAAGGGGTGGTCACTTTTGTATTCTGGTACTATGGAATATAGTAGGATGGCCAATAAATTTAAATTGTTGAAGGGGAGGGATTTCAAAAATGATGATTTTGTGATTACTCACACAAACCAGTGAAAGTAGAGTGGAAATGAGATATATGGTCAAATTAACATAAGAGGCAGGCAACTAGAAAGACAGTAATTCTGCCTGACTCAGAAGAGAGAGAGCTGTGGTCTCTTCTGAAGTTTTAATATGCTGTTAAAGCAGAATGCAAGTAAAACACAAGGTAAAGAAAACAAACCACAGTATTCAAAATATAGAAAGGCAATTAATTAATACAAAATATAAAACATAAAAGCAAACTAACCTTTCCTTCACAGCAAAGTGTAGCAGAGTCTGGATGAGCCTTTCTGGTAAAGCTCTGAAATGTTTTATTTTACCCCTTAAATAGAAGGTTTAGTTCCTAGCTCCACCCCCTCAGTTAACAAATGATTAACCTTAAGTGACCTCTTCTATCTTATGAATGAGTCCTTAATTGATCAGTTCTAATTTCTGCCTGACTCAGAAGAGAGAGAGCTGTGGTCTCTTTTGAAGTTTTAATATGCTGTTAAAGCAGAATGCAAGTAAAACACAAGATAAAGAAAACAAACCACAGTATTCAAAATATAGAAAGGCAATACAGTAATACAAAAAATAAAAGCAAACTAACCTTTCCTTCACAGCAAAGTGTAGCAGAGTCTGGATGAGCCTTATATGACATCTGCATAGCTGGTCGAGGACAACATTGCAGATTTTGCAGGAATTACAGGTGAGAGAGGGAGAAGGTTGGAGTTATGGAAGTGCAAAAGCAAATAATCTCCATATGTTTTGGGAATGCAGATGAGTTAAACAAATTTGGGTGGCCTGTAAGGAAGGGTGGTAAGCAAGTATCTAGAAAGTGGCAATTTTGCCTCTTATGGAGAGGAGGGAAATAGAAGGAAACTGAGAAAATTCCATTACTATTTTTAGGTGGACATGTGAGAAGCTTAATAGCAAAAGGTTGAAAGGGAGATTTTTAATGGAAGATGGAAAAATAAGAGCAAAAATGTTATGTGTACTATTGGCTGGTATGTGTGCCAGAAGACAAGGCAGGAAATGAGGGGCTTAAGACAGAGTGGCAAAAACTGAGGCTAAATTATAATATAGGAGAGTAATAATGGTGTATGGAACAGTGTAGGGTTAAGGGGAAGGTATAGTTATGGAAGGCAACTCCTGAGGAAGTAAAGAGGGGGAGGGAGGAGTAGGATTATTTGAAATTTGAATTATAACAATGTAAACGCCATACTGTTTCATATTGTATCTAGAATATTGAATATTGCATATGTTACAATTTATGTTATATGATGGTGTGTGTTGAATTGTATTGTACTGCACTGTATAGGATAGGAAACCTCAGTAAAAATTATAGAAAGCGAAGTAGTCCCCAAGAAGTTAACAGAGAAAAACTTCACAGTTGATGGCAAAAACATTAGATAGAATGTGTTTTATGATAAGTAAAGGGCCAGCTAAAATAAAGGGAGCTTTGGCTGCTTCACAAAGTATGTTACAGCTGGCAATTTTGCTTGGTAATCAGTAACATTCTTTTGAAGGAAACAAGAATGGGAAGCAGATGCTTTTGGAGCTATTATTTTATGTAGAATGTATTATAAATGAGAATATCCAGCAATATGTAACTAGGGAGTAGTTGGACAGCATTAAGAGTGTTTACATTTTGAGAATCTGAGTACTGGGATGTGGATGGTGGGTGTGCACTGACAGATTATCTAAACAAAGAATATTACATTTTGTATATTAATGAGGCAGTAATGGTCTTGCTTGTGGGCTTGAACCATGAAGAAGTGATAAATCTTTTTTAATGACATTTGATGAATGAACTTGGAATTGATTTGTGTAATAGTTGGTGGCCTGTTCTAATAATCATCATCATCATCAACCTCCTTTTTGTTGGGTTCCTATTACACGATCGAAAGATCACAATTTCGAACGCTCAGAAGAGCGAAAATGCTGCATATTGAAGTTCATTTTGTGGGATCACAGTACAGTGAAGATTGGAATATTTATCCTTTCCTCACTGTAGTGTGGTCTTGGAGTTGCTGTATATATTTAGCAGTGTGTGTGTGTGTGTGTGTGTGGGGGGGGGGTGCAGCCCCCCACAATAATAGTTTTTATATGCAGCATTTTCGCTCTTCTGGGAATTCGAAATCGTGATATTTCGATTATGTAATAGGAACCCTTTTTTCCATTGTTTACATGAGTTCAGAGTGTCAAGTCAACTGTTGCCACCTCTCTTGATAAAGCTCCATTTTCCTACCTTCCTCTATAGTAATTTTATCACAAGTCTTTTCATTACAGTCCATCCATCTTTTTGCTGGGTATCATTGCTTTCTCCTGCCTTCTTCCTGTCTCTTCCAAATCTTCTTCAGGAAACTGTCTTCTGCTTTCCTGTCCACATAACTCAGCCACTGTTGTCTGTTCTCCCTGACCTTCTTTGCAACTGGAGCTAGTTTGGCTTCTATTCTGATGTCATCATTTCTTTGTCTGTCACACAGTGTGCTTTCTACCACCAGTCTCAGGCACTTTATCTCCATCACCTCTAGCTTCTCTCCTCTGCTCAGCCTTCACTACCCAGGTTTCTATGCCATACAGAAGTACTTACTGCACCCCTGTTTTGCACATCTTATTTTCAGATTCTATGGCTTTCTTCAGTGACTCACTAGCCCTGCCTTTATGTGCCACTTAGGTGCAGCCGCTATAGTTCTAGCTTAGACCTCTTCATTCAGACTTCCCTTTTCTTCAACCACTCCTCAATGATACTTGAAACTGTTAATCTGTTCCACTGTTTTCCCTTATATCTCAATATTCAGCTTCTTCTGATGCCCTCAGTTTGCTGCCATGACAATTGTCTGGCCTGTATACTCAGTTTTATCCCGTGTATCTTCAGTTTTGCATTCCATTCCTCTATCATTTACTAATGTCCCTGTCCAGAATCTGCTTTTAATTCCACATTATCTGCACACAGTAGCTTTGCTGGTCTGTCTCCTCTGACCTATTCATTAATGTAGCTCATCACAAGTATGAAGAACAATGAGCTCAGAAATATACCCTGATGCACATCTACTTCTGTCATTAGCATCTTGTACATAGCCTGCTCTAACTCTATAAATGGTTCTGGACTTCATATCATTACAGGACTGCTCAAATCAGCTTCCATGGGACCTTGTCATATGCTTTCTCCAGATGTAGGAATGCCCAGTTCCTCATTTTTAGCTTTTTCTCCACTATATGTCTCACTGCAAACATCAAGTTAGCTGTGCTTTGTTCCGATCTGGATCGAAAATGCTTGTTTTCCATCTTACTTTCTACTACTCTGCATATTAATTTATCATTCATCTTGTCCAGCACTTTCATGCAGTGTGACTGGTGTTTGATGCCTCTATACCGCACTACAGTTGTGACTGTTTCCTTTGTTCTTGTATACACTGCCACTAAAATGCTTATTTTTCCAGTCATCCTGGCTATGCCTTTCTCTCCTTACTACTTTGAGTACCATCTAGAGGAGCTATTTCTTCTCTAATTCACCAGACATCCTCATGCTGTTCTTACCTCTGCTAGGGTGGGCTGTTTTTCCTCTTTCATCATAGGCTGAGCTCCTCTTCCTCTTTCATCATAGGTAGCGCATTGGCCAGTAGAGCTTCTGTGAGGTTTTCTTTAATCAGAAGCTGCTGGAAGCATGCCTTCCATTTGCCTTTTATTCTAAAACAGACAGAATGTCTCTTTTCCCAAGTTCATGGCGGATTCTTTAGTAAGTAAGTGTCTGATATGACAGCAACCCTTAAGCATAGCTGTGATTTTATTTTGTAGGTCATCAGTATGGTTTCTGAAAATTGGAGATGTAGTCAATGTTATATCAAGGTAGTCAAAGGTATATTTTAATTATATAATTTTACTGAAAAAAAACAAGAAACACAAGAAACAAATTATAATAAGATTAAAAACATCTAAGTTTAAATAATAAAATGGAACAATGATAATAAAATCAAATTAATAAGCTGAAGTTAAAGATAAATTTGGATGATTTATTTTGTATATGTATTTTTCCATATCATTTGAGGTAGGTGAAGGTATTAACAAAGTATACAGTGGTAATCAAAAGGGAAACTGATGTCGAGTATGGATTAGCAAACATGGTTACACCCAGCGTTCCAAGCAGCAGCATCTTAGTTGCAATGATATTCAGTTGGAATTGTTTCTGCTTTAACCAAGAAGAGAGGTTAAAGATGTAATTTAAAAAAAGGCTTTTATGACTTCTGGGGTGGAATCTAATCTGTGACAGCCATATCATCAACAAAGAAGGTGATTTTTTCCAATGTATAGAGGTTTGTCTCTTAATTACAAACATGGTATAAAACATGCACCCTAATCAAGATCAGGCCCCAGGATACAATAAAATCTATGTAGGCTCTGTGAAGAGCCTACATAGAATGTACCCATGTACACAGCCATGGTTTCTCCTTGGCAGCGAGCCACACATATTAATTATGGTGTGCTGCTGAGGAAGATCACAGTAACATGGTTAATGAATCCATGTAAGCAACACTGTAGAGCCTGACCTGTACCTGTGGACTGTCCAGAAAAAATTCTGGACAGTTGGTAAGCACAGCACAATACCTTTCAGTCCATTAACCTGGACGGAAAGGTGAACAACAGATTTTACATAATGAAATTGCAATTTTATTATTACTTTTTTTTAACGTTCATGTGCTTGTTTGCACAGTGGGGCATGTTACACAGCTATGCTTAACTTTGCTCATATATACAGTAGACATCTGCTACACATCTATAAATAGAAAACAGATATATTCAGTTTTAATTATTTATTTTTTCTTTTTTCTTGTGCTCATTTGTGCAGAGCGGCGCATTGCTTAGTGATGCTGAAGTGCATTTTTATATGTATACAGCAGACATCCATCAGACATCTAAAAACAGAAAACGGATGTATTCATTTTTTGTCATCCTGTGGTGCTTAGCGACTTGCACAGGCACCTTGTAGTATATGTGAAGATATATGATTTCTCTTCACTATCCCAGTGTCTAGATAGGTTGAGTCATGACCTATAGTGTAGTAGGTATTGGAATGGAGTCCTGAGCAGTCATACTTTTTTACATATATTCCTGTTAAAATCTGTCAGCTGACTGAAACATCGGTTTAATTTAAAATTATAAAATTTTTACATTTAGAAAAGCTATGCAATGCTAAGCAGTGCTTTAAAATGGTCAACTATCTATTTCTATTTGTGCGTTGCTAAGCTTCGCTTACATATGGTTTGTGCGAGTTTGTGTGATGGTAAGTGGCGCAACACTTTTTTGAAAGTTACAGCATGACATGCAAGCCTATTTAAAGGCCAATAGGCAGGAATTACTCATCTTTGTATGGAGTTCTAACTTGGCTGTGGATATGCCTGGTGCTGTAGGTAAAGGAGTGTCCTTTTATGTGCAAAAGTGGGGAGTGCAGGAGTCCAGAGATTTTTTTGGACTCCTGGTTAGGAATTATGAACCCTGGCTGCTGCAGGGTGATTACCAGGGCTCAGAGTGTAAGTCTGAGGCCTGGGATCATTTGGGCAGAGAACTTACCACTGCTAGTGGTATCCCCCACACTGGTGAGCAGTGTTGTCACCACTATGATGACCTAAGACATAGGAGGAGGGGAACCTTGGACACCTGGGTCCATAAGGCTAGGGATAGGCACATCCCACAGATATGTAAGTATGTTTGCCAGTAACTTAGAAGTATACAAGCTGAATCTGTGCAAAAATGCTATGCATAATGGTCTGCTTCTCTTACCACAGCTGCAGAAGAGACAGCTCACAAAGTCCAGTCCCATGCAGGGCACTTGGCCAGGATGAGGCAAGAGTGTGGTAAGTAGGGAAACATCAAAGTAATAACTTAATGCATAATGTAATTATACAATAAAGTAACTAAAGAGTTTACACTCTTAACAGTCATGTATGAAATACTTGGGACATCTTACATCTTTATTAATGTGTCACTGCCTACCAGAAATGGTAAAGCAAGTTTAAACAAGTAAAAATGCAGTACTATGTAGTATAGCTTCCGAACATCAGTTAATGTTGAGGTCTACCCAGCTTAAGAGTCATTGCCTGAAATATGCTGTAGGTTGCATTCAGTAAATGAACAGGGTATATGGTTAAGGTAGCAGAAACCTTACACAGCTATCTATGGTCTGTATGCCAGAGTCGAAACAACATTAATCAATAACTTTTAAAACTTGATGATGTTTTCATAACTAATGTTTTCAAATAAAGTGCTCACTATTCCTGTATTCATTGTTTCTGTGTTCTAACCTGACACCAGTCAATTGTTACATGTCCATGAAAAAAATGCACTGGTAAATATCAGAAATAAATGTAGCTCAAGCACCACATTAAGGGTCATGCCTGTGTTTGGATCTTTTTGTCTGAAATATGCTGTAGATTGCACTTAGTAAATGAACAGGGTATATGGGTAAGTTAACAGAAGTCCTGGACAGCTATCCATATGTCCAAATACCAGATTTGCAGCAACAGTATCAATAAAGTTTAAAAAGAGATGGTGCTTTGAGAAGTAATATTTTCAAACAAGTGTTCATTATCCTTGTATTCACTGCTTCAGTGTTCTAATCCAACACCAGTTAACTGTCACATGTGAATGAAATGTAATGCACCAAGAAATGGCAGATATAAATGCAGTGCAATACCCAGATTAATGGTCAAGCTAGAGTTCTGATACTTTTTCCTGACATATGCTGTAGACAGCACACAGTAAAAGAACAGGTTATATTGGTAACGTAAAAGAAGTTCTAGATAGCCATACATGGGTGGAAATGCCAGATTTGAATTGACATGAAGCAATAAAAAGTGTAAAAGGAGATGGTGCATTGATAACTAATGTTTTCAAACAAAGGGCTCCTTATTCTTCTGGTCACTGGTTGTGGGATCCAATCTGATAGCACACACAGCTATGCATGTGTGTAAATGTATGATTGCACACGTCACAATAAACGTTTGAAAGGAGATGATGCTTTGATAATTTGATATATTCACATAAAGTGCACATTATTCCTGTAGTCACTGCTTGTGGGATCTAATCCGAAAGGTAGCCAACTGAGAAATTACCAGCTGTCTAGTGTAATAACTGTACATGAACATACCTCTCAACTGTCACAACTTTTGCAGAATGTAATGAGTACTGCTCCATATGTCTGGCCCTTGATTTGCAGATATATGACATTACTTGGAATTCAATTTACTGGCAAGTCCATTATCAGAACAGCCTGCTACTAATGTATGAGCACACTGTGTACAAATGTTCCCTGTAGTTGTGGCTTTGTACAACCATTTGGTAAGACTTGGCCCATAGTGTCCCATCCTAACAGGTTGACAGTTATATACATTCAACATCATCTATACAATATTTGCAGTCACTGTACTCACAACTGTAATCTTAAGTATGTAGAAGTATGTAGTAGTAGTCTGTGAGGTAATATTACCTGCAGAGTTACTTATGTTTGTTTTTTTCTCTCTCATCCCACCCCTTCTCTTCTTTCATTTATTAATTATATTTATTAG
The DNA here is from genome assembly GCF_019279795.1 of Protopterus annectens. NCBI lineage: Eukaryota > Metazoa > Chordata > Ceratodontiformes > Protopteridae > Protopterus > Protopterus annectens. The sequence continues at coordinate 1,550,880,175 of NC_056731.1, read as the reverse complement.
CATGATTTGATATTAATATATTATTTGTAACTACTTATGTTGGCCTTATGTATAATTTCATATTGCTTTGCTGTTAAAATACTTTCTTCTATGTTATTTATTGTTGTGTTCCCCATTATATTCCTTGCTATTCCTTTCAATTAATCATTATTATCTTCTATTATGTTAATGCTAACATTTGTTTGATTATGTTTATTTTTACCTTATCTTTATTATTAATTTACTACAGTGTGACAAGGTTTGCCGGTTCCTGGCGATCCACCTACTTTGGCTCCTCTGGCTGAGGCACCGGGGCCCAGCACATCAAGGCTGCAGCCTGGTGGTGCTCCCTATACAGCCCCTGCACTATCTACTCCATTGGGTAGTTCCATCCCACAGGCTGGGGTGGACCACCCTCTGGGAGTGGAAGTGGGGGGGTGATTATTGCCACCCATGAGGAACTGCCAGGTAAGGTGCGTGTGTTGCTGCGCTGAAATCCTGATGCACTCCTACACTGGATGGAAAGCATGCTGTCCATCCTGATGGGGCAGCCTCACCCAAAGTGCCGGTGTCAACTACTGCCTCCACAGGAGCAGTGAAGAAGCAGTGCTGGCAGTCGCATGAGTGAGGACTGGAGTCACACTGCTACCATGTCTGACATCCATGGGATGGGGGTTCCACAACACCCTTCCCAAAAAAGGTGTCCAGTACCCTCTTGTTTCACACACCAACCCTGTCTGCTGTCTTGTCTGTGTTGTCTGTCTGCAAAAACTTCCTCACCTTTCCAACTTACCTCCCCCACACATACCTATGTCCCTTCCTCAACATGCCACTCTCACCTTAAAAAACAAAATGGGCACCTGTCCCACAAAAAAAACAAATATTGGCCAATACATAACGCTCCATTTTGCAATTGTCCACTGAATACAAGAAATTTGGTCCAATTGACTTGACAATGCACTTATGTTGCTGTCACCCCTCTCTTTGGGGGTGGCAGTCCAAATGCAGCTAAAAAACTATTAAAGTGCACAGTTGTTACTGTTGAAGAAACTGATTATCTATGGTTCTTTCCTACACCCTTCCTGCACATACCTACCTGCCTTTCACTATATATTTCTCCCTGCTTGCACATCCACCATTTCACTACTGTCCTATCATCCCATTTTTATTTTCTTTAAAATAATTTTGCGTGACACTGTACACTGAGCAGCATCACTTAGCTATGCTAAATAATGCTATATTGATATATGTAGCTGAATACATAGTAATCACATTGAAAAACTACACCTGTACCGTATTTCAGACCCAGGACCATTGCACCTGAATACTAGTGCATTAACCCACAAGCTACACAGCCAGTTAAACAAGACAAGTGTTTTGAGTGAAACATACTACTTGGCAATTTTCCATCAAGTGTGTTTAAGTAATTCTGTGCATAGTGCCGTGTCATGCAAATTTGCTAAAAGACTAATGGAAAAATGGGAGTGTTACTTAGACTCTGGTATAGGAAAACATCACTATAAAGCCTGACACATAATAATACATGTAAGTGAGGAATCTAATACCAGGTAACTGCAATTATATCTGCAACATTTAAAAATACACCTGCTAAAAGATTATTTGAAAAATAGGTGTTTAACTGGGACTCTGGTGGTGAAATACATCCCTATAAAGCCATACCCATAACAATACATGTAAATGGGGTATGTAACAGCATGTAAGTGTGCAATTATTATCTACAACATTTAAAGGGTCACCTGCTATAACAGAGACTCAGTAGCTCAGTCTGTTAAATACACTGAAAATATTAAGTTTTGGCCCACATGGTTCTGGATTCAAATCCAGTAGTGTCTAGCATTTAAAATACATGTATGTGTACATCATCATTATGAATTCTGATATGTATGACTATCTCATCTCCTACTTATCCACCCAAAGCAGTACAGATGGAATGTCTGCTTTTCACTGATAGAATTCAAAGGCCTACAAATAGGAATACAAGTAACATATTCATATTGCAACACTGGAAAGTGCATACAATGTCAGGTCATGCATTATTATGCATTCACAGAGGATTTTGAAGTACATAATTCTAATGAGGCCCTATAATATCAGACTGCAGCACACCAATGATTTGCTTCTGATATTACAGGCAACTACAGCTGCACAAGTACCATGCACATATGAAGGTTATGCTAGAAGCAAGGTTTGCCAGCACATACATTCCAGATGAATACCATAACATAACACATGACTTGGCTGTTGTCCAATTGGTTGACATACTGGTACATGTACCCCTTATCTTGTTCTAGGACACAACCATGTTGCCTTTGACTCTGTTAATGATAACTTTGACTAATTACCTTAAATACATACCTCAATTTACTGTGGGATGGGTTCCCTCAATCAGGCTCTGGCTGTAGGCCAGGGCTGTCACAGGTCACACCATTACTCATAAGTGTTGTTGTCTTCCACATTCTGCAGCCTCTCTGCCTATGCTTATTGCCTGCAGAAGTAGCATCAGCTGCAGCCTGTAGCACACACATCTGTATGTAATAAGTACCTTCTACAAACATTTTCTCAGTGCAGACGTAGTATCATTACCCCAGTAATTTCTATCCCAACATATGACTAAGGCATTGGACTCTACATTGAGGCCCTATATCTTGTTGAATAGTTACATGAGTTTGGCTGATTATATTGCAAATCAGCTGTGTATGCTGCAATTAGCATTCCTGAACCACAGACTGTTTCAGAGGCATTCATCTGCTAATAGAACCATCTTAAAAAGACAAACTCCTAGCTAGGGGAAACATTGTGTATGAGAGTTACTTTCTATGGTGAACTCATTGACACAACAATTATATATTTCTGTCTTTCAACAGAAGAGTATTGTACTCTATTAGGTATGTATCCATTTTGTTTCCGACATGATGCATATGTTTTAATATACTTATGGGTAATGGGAATTACATCAGTAAGCCTTTCTAAGAACTGTACAGCTGACATGCCATTGATCTGCACCTGTGCAACACCTGCAGAGGATGTATACTACAGCAAGGGTATCATGCTGTCTGTTAATTAGGCACACACATCTCCTGGATACTTCCTTTGCTATCATTTGTAATGCTACATAGCTATTTGTTTGGCATTGTATTTTATACATATGTTATGGGGGTCCTGCTATGGGGCACACTACAATAAACTCCTGTTTTGGGTGTGTGATCATATATGAGTATCTGTCATGGCACAAACAGGAGTAGGTAACTATTGCTACTATCCTAGTTGATTCTACACCCTTTGTATGTTTGGCACACTGTTGCATATTGGATGCGCAATCAAGCAGGGAATACTGATAACCTTCCTTTAGCACTGTATCTGTACATACTGTACTTCCATGTATGTAATCCTGACATGTGCTCTCATTTCTTTTGCATTTCAGGTGATATCATGCATGCCAGATGACGTCCACCTTTCAGTGAGACTGAAAATGGCCACATAATTGAGGGGTTATGACAGCACTACCAAGTGTTGCTGTCCAGAGGGAGGGCTAATAGACAAGAGCAACAAGCCTTTTGAGATGAACTGGTGCACAACATAAATGCTGTGGGGCACCAGAATCACACTTATGAGCTGGTGTGACACTGTGCCAGGGACACAATCAATTATTCACGGAGACGGGCAGCAGATGTGGCCAGGGATCGGCAGGTCACCAGTGGTGGGTCTGCAGCAGAACAACCTCTATCAGTCACTGAGGAATTCCTGGTGAACCTTGCAACACAGGACAGCTCCCAGGCATCCATCACATAATATGTCATGGATGCAGGTGCTACTGTGTCCACTTAAGAATAGCATCCAGGTATGCTTAGTTGCATCAGCATTGGAATACTGTAGCATTTAACATGTCAGGGTCTACATAGTGTCAGCTGTTTCATGGGGTGGGGGGAAGGAAGTTAGTTGCAGTTTTAAGCTAATGCAGAGATTGTGACCCCCATACCTAACATAGCAGCTACTGTGAATGGGAGATATCTGGATGTAATACCAATCTTATACTGTAACGTGGTGCTGTTTACATTACCTCTCCCTCAAATGTTTTTCAGGACCATCAAGAATAGGAAGAGGCTGTGCTTCTGCTGCTGGTAAGCACAAAACAGTTTTGTCAGAGATGTAGATTTAGTTCAAGGTATTAGCTAAAGTGTCATCCTAGGCCAGCTGGTTAGATTGATGTACTTTCTGCATGAATGACAAATGTGCAGATATCTTTTGACTGTGCACACCTTAGGGTCATGCCTCTGCCTTGTACATGTGACCACATTTGTTGATTTCACAGTACTGTCAGGACTTTTCAGATGGCCATACCTATAAACCGTGCAGTCAACAGTGTGCATAATTTGTCCTGCTAATGAGAGTCTAGTTTAAAGATCCATTATTTTCAAATACTTACAGAGTTGGGTAGAAAATAATGTCCTCATGTCCTGCTATATCAGATTGTGGGTTACACAAGTCTGTAGTAGGGGCAGTGTGTACAGCATAGCAGAAATTGCAACATAGTACTGCATACCATAGTAGTGCAGGTATTAATGTGATATTTTCCCCTTTGTATCACAGGTGACCTGGGAGGTTGGCAATTGTCCACTTCACAACCTGATGTCAGTGTCTCTTCAGACTCTGATGATGATGATGGCCAAAGTGAGGCTGAATCTGCACAGAGGTTTACATCCCACTTCTTTGCTCATTACCACCAAATACAGTTAGTATGCCTATGCATACCTAGTCCCCTAAGGCCACAGATATTGGACAGTCAGATGGTGGGGACATTGAACAGAGAAGTGTGGCTACTATGGCTGCAGTGCATGTCGACACTGGCCATAGCCAAAGAGCTGGTGAGGTTCCACATAGGCAGATTGATAAAGGTGCTCGTAGGAGGCCTGCTGTCCCCTCCACCACTTGTTGCAGGTGTCTCATCAAGTGTCACTTGGTGTATGTTTAGGGCTATCATAGAGGCACAGGCATGTTCCAAAAGGAACTCCAGTTGAATGCTCAGGGTTATGGATGCAGCACAGTCTGACATCCGTGACTGCCTCCACCTCATTGCTGATACCCTGGATTGGTTGACTGACACAGTGTGGAAATCTGTTGATCTGAGATAGATTGTGAACTATCTGTCTTGGAATGCACATTATCTGTGATGGACCGTCTGGTTGAAGTTGAGCATCGTACCATGGATGTAGGTCAGCAACTACATCTGCTGAGAGTTCATGTAGCCATGGACAATCATGCTGCCGTAGTGGCAGTACATCCAATGTTCCAGAGGGGAGGGAGTGTGCTGTCCACATCAAGATGTGGCAGGCCAAGGGCTCATGGTCCTGGGTGTTTCTGTGGAGGACACAGTCACAGAAGACAGCAGTCACCCTCAGGTAGTAGCACAGCATCTGACCTTGGGCATGGAGGTGCCAGTGCATCTCCTGGCAGAGTCAGTTTTCATGTTTGGGGGTGGAGACGATGAACTGTCAGCTTTACCATACATGGCTCAAAGCTGTTCAATATACAGACACATAAACTAGCATTGATCTTGACCGTGTTCAAGCAGACACTCACACACCACTGTCACATTCAGGTCACCTACAGACACAAACACCACATTTCCATGGTCCATCTTGCCTGCTTGCTGTCCTGACTCACACACATGCTTGCCAAGCTATTGGGTCAGCCTTGGCCTCCTGCTCCCCCACACAACACCCTGTGCAAGTGATGATACCTGTACCACATCCCTGTCATACTTCTCATCAATACATGGAAATGAAGCTATGTGTCTGATGCACAGGGTGACTATCTAAATGAATGTGTATTTGTTTCATCCATTATTGCCTTTGTCATGCCACTTGTACTGGTCACTGACAGTTCTTGTATGCTGCCATTTGTAATGAGTAAACCACATTATTTTGTGTACGTTACATTGGATGATGTTGTAATGCCTGTATACTTACACAATGAAAGGTGTCTCATGGAACTGTTTATGTTTCACTTTTAGGATTGTGTAGGACACACCAATGGGTACACAACTACAATAAACCCATCAATGTCAAAGCACAGGATGGAATGTCAGCACAGAATAAAAATGTCTTCAGAAAGGTAAAACAGTGTAGGTGCATGGCTCCATAGGTTCATATGTTTATAACAGGTTAACAAAAACAATGGCTTATTTCAGCCTAGTCATGCATCCCTAATCTCTGACAAGGTTTGATACCCTTAATAAGTGTAAGCAGGGTTTTTGGAGCTGAGACATCTACAAGCTGTGGCATGGGAAATGAGCTATTTACAGTTTTCCTGTGTCCAACAGAGACATTTTTTCTAAACTAGTTATGATTGCCTCATTCCACATCCCATTGTGTAACTTGCACATGATGTGCATTACAGCGGAAGTGTGCTTCACATGGATGGGGAGCCTGTTACATACAGGATGCATTCTCTGGGCTGCGTATCTGTCTCTCCAACATGTCCTATTTATACCACAGTCAAGGTGTAGGTGTGTAGAATGGTAATCTGCTAGTCCTTCCTTGGATATGCAGGAGGTACACAGCGGGATTTGGCACTTCCCCGTATGGCAGCCATACACCTCCCCTCCAAACCATATAGGAGACAGAATACACAGTTACGGTCTTAACGTGGTCTGCATAGGACATGTTATGTACACTGTGTATTGGTTTACTGTGGAACCTCTATGGATGTTACAGTTGTCAGATATGCCTGTCTAGTTACATACCAAAGGTGACACTGTGCTCAATGACAGGTGTGATGAATGCCAAATACAGTGCACCAATGACTTTCTTGGATTTACATGTCATACCTTTCTCTGTAGGTTGTGCAACATTGAATGAATCCCCACATCTTACTGACCCATGACAGTCAAAAGCTAGATCACTCTCTGGGTTCATAAGTCCCTGACTACTGGGTCAACTGTTGGAGGATTGCGGGCAATATGATATTTACCAGGGGTGGATGACTTTCCAAAGGATAGTATTGTGCATTCCTTTGCATTTAGTATTAGTCCATGGTTCCAACAACAACTGAATGTGTGTGTCAGATCATCCTGGATAACTATTGAGTCAGTGGAGTATTCAATGACAGCTCCTAACTTGCAACCATCTACAAATGCAGTCAGTTGGAGGCCACTGACAGTGGCCATGAATGCTGAGAAGGAAATGCCTACAATGAGTAGTCCCTGGAATGATTTGTGAGCTAAGTCCACTGGTGACTGGCCTCATTGTAGCGATGGCTCTCCAGTGCAATCATCTCAGATAATGTCTGTCAGCCACCTGGCTATCCATCGGCTGGCACACTAGTTTGTAAATAACCTCTAGAGTTTGTAAACAATGCCTGATGCCTTAATAGTGTCAAATGTCTTGTCAGGCCATGGTAGTGGAATTTTCCCCTCAGCTGTTGCATTGCTTATCACTCATTGAGGTCCACCGGTTAGGGTAAGCATGATATGGCCTCTACATAACCAAACTGAGTTTGGTCCAGTGTCTGTAGGTGTACTACAATGATATTGATCAATTCCATGATAATTCTTTTCATGGCTTTAAATATCAGACAACTGAGACTTCTGAGGATAGTGCTTGTCACTGCATGCTAGCTGTCCTGTGTGCAACTCAGTATTGCAGTTAATTCCATTGGAGTTTCCAAGAAAATTGTCATACAAGGTGTCTGAGTCTGTACAGACCACAGTCAAACAATGGAGGGAAAAGTAATATGTACCCCCTGTGAAGGTAAGGAGGGAGTATTTACACAGTTATTCTGCAGTTAGACAGTAATCAAGCAGTGTGTACTGAAATAGCACAATTACCTTGTGAAGAATGCTGAAAAGAGGGGTGCCCCTGAATTGCTGGTGCCTGGCTACTACTGCTGCTGGTCTCACTACAGCCATGCTGTCCTGAGATACCATGCTAATATACTGTTTTTTTCTTACCAGAAGCAAAATGTTAGTACCAAGCTCAAGATGAGAAGCAGGCCAGAGCCTGTTTGTTCATCCACACATTTCTCCCTTATCATGCAAGGCTCTGTAGGCTTGATGTAACCTTTCCAGGTAGATTCCTTGATTAGCAACCAGAGCAATCATTTGAGTTTTGCATGTATTATTCCTTGTCCTTGTGTTCCAAGGTTGTCAGGATTTGACTATGGTACTGACCTGATTGTGATCAGGAGTACAGCTGCAGCGTCACAATATAATGTTCAATGTCAGGTGACAAAGATGTCCAAGGTTGCTTGAACAAGCACCACAGTGGCAGTGATCCATGTTAGGTGACACTTTCACAGCAATTTATGCATCCTGCCCTTCAACAGTGCAATGGTGGACATCTGCGTGACATGGATCTGAGGCCTACTGCACAGGAGTGGCCAACTTTGGCCAAAGTGTTTCTCCCTCCCACATGTCCTAGGTATGTCATACTGTACATTTATGCTACCAGAACACATTTCTGTGTTCCCGCATCATGTCTCACAACATCCATTTTGCTGTCTGGTTGCTTGACAGGCATTGTAGACTTGCAAGGCCGAAGTAATGACTGCAAAGTTGAACAAGTTCTCTACACAAGCACAGACATCCAGATCCTCACTGCAAGGTGTGCCTACAGACAGTGTGTTTGAGGCTGCCAACCTCAAGGATGTAGCAGCATGACTCAACTTTGCTGGAGTTGTACATTGTCACATTTGTAGGTATTCTATTGTGACCATGCGTAATAACATGATTATGGTTAATGCAAGGCCAACATGCTTGGCAACTTGGCAAAGCATCACTGTCAGGTGCTGTTTTACCTTAGGAGAACAACATAAAGGTGATATGTTACATTTCAGCATATGTCAGGTCACTGCCTAATGATGGCCTGTTGTGAGATACACACAAGCAAGACGCTGTTGTTAATGGCATTATCAATGACTGCTGACAAGCTGTGGAAAGTGTCCCCCCACCTCTACTCCTACTCCACACAAATGTGTGAGAGATGTGACTATATTAGAAATCTTGATTCCATGCTGTCTCACACACTAGGAAGTACATATGACAATGAGCAGTTTACCAACATGCACACCTTACCTCCTACTCCACCCACATCACACATACCTACATGTACAGAGCTCCTTACCAGACACATATGAAAACAACAGACACCTCAGAAACCTAAATACTAACTCACTACACATAATCGTACCTCTGCAGAACATAGTACACATAATAGCTCATGCAGCACTGTCTCACTGGTCAAACACCTAAGGCAAAACACAAAATCAAACCTATTACTCATAGGTGATTATATTAAGAGACACACTGATGTCCCACTCAATAGACTACATAAGGGAGAGGTCACAGTCAGAGGTCGCTGTCTGTGAGGTGCCAGGATACATCATACCACACATGCACACACCTCTGTCATCAGTTTCCATTATGACTACATCATAGTTCCTGTTGGTGTGTACAGGTTTAGACATACCTCTCTGGACTGTATGCAGAGACATGACTGAGCTTATGGACTCTGTGTCTCTGGCAGGTATGCTCATGGTCTTCAACTGGATTTGACCTTCACCTAGGATGATGGCTCAATACAGATGGACAATGACTGAATTCAATAATTGCCTTAGCATGTGGTGTCATTGTAGGTGACTTGCTCAACAGACCTCAATGTTTTGCCAGAGATGGTCTTCATCTGTCACCCCTGGGATTTTGTCTATTGGCCAAGGCTGTTGACATCCCCATAGTGCATCTTTTAGGTGGTGTCTCAAGGGAAAACTTTACAATGAGAAAATGCCATCTACAAACAACATCACGGTTATGCTGCTATATGCTAGGAATGCCAACACGAAACTCCACTCACTGGAAGGTGTCACCACCCTGGAAGATGCAGATATTTGTACAGTCACAGACACCTGGTGCAAAGCTGTGGATGGTACCACAGCCATACCAAGCTACACATCCTTACACATGTTCAGACCTCAAATTGAAAGTGTGCCAGGTAATGCAGGTGGTGTATCCATATTCATTAAAGATAGATACATATTCAGATTGGTTAAACAGTGTGATTTCATGGAGAAAATGCAGGTGCTATACACTGCTGGAAGGGCACCTAATCAAGCTATTGCCAGCTACAGGAGCAACTCCATGAATCAAGACACCCATTGTGCTTATTTGAATCTACTTGTGTCTACCAAGATATATCACAACAACATGGTTTGGGGTGACTTTAACTACCCACCAACTGGGTTCATTACTCATGCTCAAACTCACTTGCCCAAAGGTTAGTCGACTTCCTTAACTACAATGCCCTGGATCAGTGGCGTGACATCCCCACAAGGGTACCCAACATACTGCATCAGATACTTGCCGATATGGGTGACAACTGCAGCACCTCCACTGTGAGGTCCTCCCTGGTGAGATCTGACCACAAATCTGTCTGATTAAAAGTATCATACCTGCCCCCTCTTGCAGCAAATACAGTAATAAACTTCAGCAAAGCAAATTATAACCTCCTAGGGGATGGCATAAATAGCTTAACTGCACCTCCCCCCTCAGATGGAACAGGCAACTATGCCAAGCACTACACCAATGCTTTATGCAAGCACCTGTTCAACTGCACAGACTCGGCTGTACCTGATAGGAGCAAAAGAAGCTCCTCATGGCACAGCAAACCTGCCTGGTGGACAACTGCCATTAGCAGGCTTGACAATAAGAGATGGACATTGCTGTGTAACAGTAGGAGGGAGGGAGCCCCCTAAAATGGAAGCACATCCTCCTCAGTTTAAACAAGCAAATAGTGTTGTGGTGAAGTCCTGAAAAGATAGTATGTGACAAAATTAGCCTCCTCCTCCCCCTCCACAAAGGACAAACACAAGGTATTGTGTTGTTACATGTGTAATGTAAAAGGAAAGGCCCAGATTGTTGGTGAACTTGTAGTTAATGTTATCATAGTTTCATAGTTTAGTAATAGGCTATCTTCCCTGGGGCATTTATAAGCCTAGCCATAGTGATATGGCTTTCGCCACCCCATGTAATGGTGCAAAAGTGTACAGAATAGATTTAGAATACTGTGCCTCTGTCTAGTAGTGACACAGTGAAGACCCCCTTACATAATAGAATTAGTTTACTGTGCCTCTGTCTAGTAGTGACACAGAGATGACTCCTGGGGTAAACCTACGATCTCCCATCCACTCGTCAAGATTTCTCTTGAAGAGAGTCAGTGAGTGGCTCTGCTTAACATGAACTGGGATTCTGTTCCAGAGTATGGGAAGCCTCTGAGTTATGAATCTGTCCCTTCAGCATGTCCTATTCATATTTGTGCTGAGGTTTAAATCTTTAGCTCTCGTGGTTCTGATGGATTTGGATTTTTTGAGGTGGAGCATGTCCATCAATTCCTGATTGGACATGGCCTTGCACGTCAGGCACAGATCACCTCTGCGTAGGCGGTATGCTACTGAATAGAGCTGGAGTTTCTTTAGTCTGGCAGCATATGACATATGTTGGAGACCCCTGATCCTCTTGGTGAGGTACTTTTGGGGTCTCTCTAGCTGTTGCAAGTGCCGGGTGAGGTACATACCAAATGGGGCATTATACTCAATCATGGGCCTGATAAGGGAGGAGTATAGGGGTACAATGACCTCCTTTGATCTGGATGTGAATCCCTTCATGATAAGGTGGGCAAGGTAGAAAGTCTTTCTAACCACTTTGGCAACGTGGGTGTCAAATGAGAGGTCACTATTGACTTGGGTCCCCAGGTCTCTGATTACTTTTTCCGTACTCAGTGGGTTACTGTCTATGTGATAATTTGTGAGTACTTTGTTTTTCCCAAAGGGGATGACTATACATTTTTTGGCATTTAGTTTAAGGCCATGACTCCGGCACCAGTTGTCCGTCTCAGTGAGGCCTTTCTGTAGGATGTATGTATCAGCTGATGTATCGACTATGGCGCCTAGTTTGCAGTCATCTGTGAACTTTGTCAGCCACAACCCTTCCATGTTTGCTTTCACATCTGAGAAATAAATGCCAAACAAGAGGGGTCCCAGGACAGAGCCCTGTGGGACACCACTTGTGACTGGCTTTGAGTCTGACATGGCTCCAGCGATTTTGACTTTATGGGTTCTATCCTTTAGCCAGTTTGCAACCCATCTTGTGACATATGGATTTACATTTAAGCTGTTGAGCTTGTCTATGATGCCAGAGTGGGGTATTGTGTCGAAAGCTTTAGCCAAGTCCAGGTAGGCTGTATGAACTGCTTTGCCCTCGTCAATGGCTCTAGTGACTGTTTCGAAAAAGTCAACCAGGTTCAAAAGGCAGGATCTGCCCTTTACAAAGCCAAACTGGGTGGGATTAAGTGTCTGTAAGTCCCCAATGTCTCTGTTTATGAGTTCGATGATGATTCTTTCCATAGCTTTGCAGACCAGGCTGGTTAAGCTTATGGGGAGGTAGTTACCTGGGTCTGTAGAGATGCCACCTTTGTGGAGTGGGACTACTGTTGCTGTACGCCAGTGTTCAGGTACATATCCTGTAGTAAGGCTAAGGTTAAATAGCATTTTTATGTGCGGGTTTAGCTCCTCTTGGAGTTCACGTAGCACGCAACCCGGGATACCATCACATATAATGAGTCTGCAGACATAGCTAACCTGTTGGCTGACAGGTTCTGTGACAACTTCACTCCCTTCTCCCCACCATATGTACCACATGACATCCCTACAACCTGTCCCATACCTTCTGTATCTGAAGAGAAGGTCGTAAATGGCCACTTTAAGGAGGAAAACACAGCATGTATTGGACTTGCTAACATCCCAGGCCATGTCGTACACGGGATCCAACAAGGATTAGTAACACTATTGGGAACTCCTTGCAGTCAAAGTATAACCATTGGCTGCATCCCAGCTGACTGAAAAACAGCCACCTTTATTCCTTTGCACAGAAGTGGTGCATCCACTCACTACAGGAAATATAGACCTATTAGCCTGAGTAGCCATATCTGAAGGCCCATGGGGCAAATCATCATGGACCTTATCAGCAAAGATATATGTAATCTACAAACACTTGAAACTACACAGTTTGGATTTCTGAAAGGACGATCATGCCTGTTGAACCTGCTGGACATGCATGAGGCAGTCACCAAGGACCTGGATGAGGGGACATCTGTACATACAACCACCTGGACTTAGCTAAGCCATGTGACACTATCCCCTTGCTCAGACATGATTGACAAACTCTCCCAACTAGGCATTACAGTAATATCATTAGAGGGGTTACTAAGTGGCTCATTGATAGAACTCATATAGTCAAAATGGAGGAATCCACCTCCAATGGCAGATCTGTAACTAGTGGTGCTCAACAAGGCTCAGTCCTGTGTCCTCTACTGTTTGGAATCCATTTATCCAAAGTACAAGCACAAAGTGAATATCTGTGTCTGATAAAGTTTCCTTATGCCTGCAAACTAGGAGCAGTCATATAATGTCCTAATTATGTCAGTATCCTACAAGAGGGTCTTCATGAACAAATAGTTGTCATACTCATGGTCTTAAACTCCATGCAAATATATGTAGTATAATTTCTATCTGTAACAACAATGTTTCTGGTAAGTAGCACATCAGTAACAAAACCTTAAGTACATACTCCGGGGTGATAGATCTGGGCACGCAGGCCTGGCCACACAGGTTTACACCTATCTTACCTTAGATCACCATGTCTCTACAGTGGTAAGAAGTGAATTATTTCCTGCTCATGTCATAACTGAGGACACTGTCACCCAGAAATGAAGTAGTTATAACCTCCATCTATTCTTCCCTCAGCAGGCCACTATTTGAGTGCAATGGCCATTTTTTAATGCACCTTTCCAAGTACCAGTGGCAATTGCCATAACACAAAGGTTCCTCACAAAGGAAATTCAAGTCTTCAGCATCTGCCCTATACAGATTGTTTGAAATCACTGTCACTTTAGCCTGTATCATATAGATTACTCAGAGGTCATCTCTGACTTGCATATGGGGCAATGCCTGACCCTGCTTTATTAGAACTGCTGCATATCTGTAAGTCAAATGGTACATTGATTACTCACTATAAGGACCTTAACCTGGTATGTGACATTAATAATACATGGTGGTGGGAGAGATATGTCTATCAGACTTTAACAAACCTTTGAAATAGACTCCCACCTAATGGCAAACAGAGCACCTCATTGGCCCTCTTCAGATGCAATCTGTATGACTGGCTGGGTGACCATCATTTCATCACAGGGGTTCTCCCTGTGTCCCTCTTGGACAGAGCCAATATGTGCTGATCATGTAAATAAGGGTAAGAACTTGGCTAGGAATGTAAAGTCCCTAGGTCCATTAGCTTAATAAATTTCAATCATGCTATGATCCCACATGCTGATACAAAATGCTCTGACTAACATCCACACAAACATACCTAGCTACAGTGAGAAGAACTTGGCTAGGATTCTAAGGGCCCTAGGGCCATTAGCCTAGTAAATTTTAATGATGATATGTTCCTATATGCTATTATAAAATGCTCTAACATCCACATACACACACACACACACACACACACACACACACACACACACACACACACACACACACACACACACACATACCTGGCTACAGTGAGAATAGTACCAATACCAATTAATGTTTACAGAACACTGCATAACACACACACACACACACACACACACACACACACACACACACACACACACACACATGCATGTACACACACACACACACACACACACACACACACACACACACACACACACACACACGCGCGTGCACACACACAAGTTGCTTGCAATTAGATTTGAACCCCTACCTATCTAACAGTACACACTACAGACCACACTACTCAATGCATGTGCCACAGCTCAAATCTGCTATTAATATCTCTTTAAGTGCTTTTATGCTAGATGACTTCAGCAGGCCTTGTGGTGGCCAGGAATTTGGAGCCCTGCATCACCTGCTACAACCAAAATATTGAAACAGCCTACCACTTTACAAGTCAGTGTGATGATCATATTTATTTTATAGGGACATGCACATACACACAAACACACCAAGTGGTCTGGAGTGAGATTAGACTACTTATCGAGTCTTACACACTACAAATCACAGGACTTATTACACATTCCACAGCTTAAGTCTGACATAAGAATTTTAGTTGGTAGACTTAAGGTAGATGGCATCAGCAGGCCTTGTGGAAGACAGGAGTCTGGAGGCCTGCATCAACTGCAAAGGCTAAAAAGTGCACAAACTTTGCAGTTTGGTAGTCAATGGGGGATTCTCCATTGTTTTCCACATACACACACAATTGCTGTTTTGTAGTCCATGGGGGATTCTCTGTTTTGCAGGGAGATGCACACACGCACACACACACACACACACACACACACACACACACACACACACACACACACACACACACACACACACACACACACACACACACAGTTTCAGTTTGGTAGTTCATGGGGGATTCTCTGTTGTTTTGCAGGGAGATGCACATACACACACACACACACACACACACACACACACACACACACACACACACACACACACACACACACACACACAATTGCAGTTTGGTAGTCCATGGGTGATTCTCTTTTGGTTTGTAAGGAGAGCACATACACACAAAAGCACCAAGTAGCCTGCAGTGAGATTAGAACCCCTACTTATCTAGTCATACAAACCACAGATCACAGCACTTATCACATACACCACGGCTTAAGTCTGATATTAGAATTACAATTGGTAGTCTTAAGGTAGATAACATCAGGAGGCCTTGTGGAAGATAGGAGTATGGAGGCCTGCATGGGCCAAAAAGTGTATAACCATTGCAGTTTGGTAGTCAATGGGAAATTCGCTGCTGTCTTGCAGGGAGATGGACATGCACACGCAAACAAACCACGTAGCCTGGAGTGATTGCAGTTGACCTACTTGTGGAAAACATAAACTAGGCCTGTGTTGAACAGCACGTGTGGCCTGCAAAGTGACATCACTTCTTACTGTCATCTGCATCTAGTAGCCCAGCAGTCAGATAACTGTTGTCTATCCTAGCTAATTGGCAACAATAGTCATTTTGGCCATATGTGGCTGTTTGCATTTGGATGGGCAAGCCTGTGGGCAAAAACAGTTTGCCCTGTAAATGTTTGAGTAGACAGCATTATACATTATACAACCTGTTCACTTGTTGGTGTATGTGTGCGACATCCAGCAAGTACAGGGAACTGTATGTAAGTGCATTATCTACT
Organism: Protopterus annectens; assembly: GCF_019279795.1. Taxonomy (NCBI): domain Eukaryota; kingdom Metazoa; phylum Chordata; order Ceratodontiformes; family Protopteridae; genus Protopterus; species Protopterus annectens. The sequence goes on along the minus strand of NC_056731.1, from coordinate 1,550,863,922 downwards.
GTTGAGCCTTTACTTTTGGTCCTTTGAACAACATTATATATGTGTCAAAGTGCAGCTTAACTCACCATTATCAGGGTATGTGGGGCAATACATACATACACAAACATATAAACATTTATATTTATGTATATAACAGGGAGATGTATACGAATGGAATTGTGTTTGTCTGTGTGTATGATATATATATATGCGTTATGTAGATATATGGGGAGAGACAGAGATGTGTGTGTGTGTGTGTGTGTGTGTGTGTGTGTGTGTGTGTGTGTGTGTGTGTGTGTGTGTGTGTGTGTATATATATATATATATATATATATATATATATATATATATATATAAATATATATATATATATATAAATATATGGAGAGATAGAGACACACACACACACACACACACATATATATATATATATATATATATATATATATGTGTGTGTGTGTGTGTGTGTGTGTGTGTGTGTGTGTGTGTGTGTGTGTGTGTATATATATATATATATATATATATATATATATATATATATATATATATATACATATATATATATATATATACATATATATATATATATATATATATATATATATATATATATATATATATATATAGATAGATAGATACATACATACATACATACGTATCTATAAACATATCTGTATATAAAAAGTCATTGTGCAAGGAGCAACAGAACTGCTCTCTGCTTAACTAAGTGTATGAGCATGCCCAGTGGGTTTTTTGCTAGTTCTAAAAGGACTCCAGCCCACACTTACCTGCACACCAGTCCGGCATTTTGTGTATAACACAAAATGACATCTGCCCCTGTTTCTGCACTGCTGCATTTCACTCAAATTGGCTAACAATTTCTAAAGTTGTCTGATGTAATTAATTTGTGGCAGAGATTAATAAATACTACAGCACACACAGACTGACAGTCTGTAAAACATAACTTATTAATACCTCACATGCAAAAGAAGTGGATACTTTCAGATTAGAACCATGAACCGCATCATACAAACTAATTGCCCTAGTCTTTTGACACACAAGCAGCTTGACAGACAGGGGTTATTCATCACACAATCACCTGCATAAATATGTACATTATTCCTGCATTACCTAAGACATACAATATAAGATCAATTTAAATGTTGCTGTCCTGAGACTGACTTAAATGCTTATATACCTTTGATGAGTTACTGTTACAGCAGTTACAAGGGAATACTGTTGCGTTGGGTGTGGGGGAATAACACCACAAGTTCTTCTGGGATACACAATAGACTATCATTTAATCCCACTATCTAACATCTACCTTGACTGATGTACCAGTAATCTGTTGCAGTAGGACTGTATGAATATTCCATGCATGAGGACAAGTGAATAGTAATGGATACACAATAGTGGAATGGGTATCTGTAGTCCCATGTGGATGTTATTTCTGTCCAACTAGCCCACTATATATACTTGCATAATGTACCAGGTCCATACATACAATGACATATCATAATATGCCTTATGAGTACTGTATAGGTTATGGATTTACCTTGCAAATGCAGAAGTTGACACAACTGTAGTTCAGGGCCGACTCTGTCTGATGCAAGCAGTACATAGCCAGTACATGAATAGGTACAAGATGTGTGTGTTGCCTGGCATCAATTTTAATATGTGTATGTGAGTAGGAGTAAGGTGTCAGTTCCTAGATCCCTAGGTTGTCACTGAATGTGCAGTGTGTTGTCTCTAAGCCAAAGCCAGGGTGCACTGAGCATTCCTATGTCTGCCTACAGGGAGATCAGCAGGGAGTTCATCCTCTGAGTCCTCCTGTGGCTGGGGCTGTGGTGACCTAGGCACTGGTGGTGGGCTGTGCACCCCTTCCATTTGCTGATCCTGTTGCAGCTGTTTCTGCAGGTTCAGCCTGTGTAGCATGGCACATACTGTGGATACATGTGCACAAGTGGCTCCAGAATACGCAGGGCTCCACAAGATATATCTAGGCACTGGAACAGTGACTTCAGAAGCCTAAACACATGTTCTATGATGTTCCTAGTTTGTATGTGTGCCTCATTGTGGCATTCTTCCATGGGTGTGTGTGAATTTCTGATGGGTGTCATCATCCACGGTTCCAGGGCTTAGCCAGCATCCCCAAGTAAATGGCCTTGTGGGATGTCTCCCCTAGCAAACATCTGGTACAGCTGTGATGTATGCCAGATATGGGAGTTGTGAAAACTGCCAGAGTTGCCAGGACACAAATTCAGGATAATTCCTGCGCATTGCACAAGACCTGGCAGTTGATGGAGTATTTCCCCTTGCAGTTAACATAGACTGTAACCTGCTCACCAAGTGGTGTCTTGATGTGTACATAAGTGCAATCTATGGTACCCAGTACTTCAGGGTAGTGTGCTACATAGGAGAAGTGTTGCATATTTCTGGCCCTTGCCTCAGGGGAGAGGGGAAAATGTGCTCACTGGCATGTGGGAGCATAGCATCCAGGAACTGGTGGAGTATCATAGATGCAGATGCCTGTGACACCCCCAACATGTCCCCAGTTGGTCTTTGAAAAGTACCTGTAGCTAGTATCCTAAGGGCTGCACATACCTGTATTTCTACTGGGATGGGTTTCCCTCTGTTAGCTCTGGGTCTGAGTTGAGGATGGCACAGCTCAGTGAGTTCTTGTAATATGTCCCTGTCAACCCTATAGCCCTGTACAATCTCCAGCTCATGTAGCTCCTGGAAGGTTACACTGGGCCAGAACACTCTTCTCCTTCTTGGCCTAGGCTTATTGTCAGCAACACCAGCAGCATTTACTTCAGCATTAACACATACAGATGTAGCATAGCTGCAGTAGTCCCTAGCATTATCTCAGTTAAAATTTCCAAGTCTCTACTCCAATGGTCCAGAGTATTGGGGAGAAAATCAGAATGTAGGGTGTATGTATACTTTATACAGATCTGCTGTAGGTCCACCATATATGATTGGCTAATTATAATGCAGGTCACCTGCCAAGACTGTAATTAAGATGATTTAAATGCCTTTCTTTAGTGCGCTACGCTAGGCTATGTGCCACTCCGCACAGCACAGCTTATACACAATAGTAAATATTCATTGAATATATCTGCTTTAGAATGCTTGCTGCCTACGTCATCACTGTCACATGGGTAGTGTGCTAGTGTGCTCGTGCAAACTCATTACGCTATGCGCTGTGCTGAGCAGAATCTTATACATTAGTCCAAATTATTTATTGAATATATCTGGTTTTAATTACTTGCTATCCATGTCATCACTGTCCCCTTGGTGGTCTGTTTGTGTGAACACACTCAGCTATGTGGTGCGCAGTGCAAACGTGCACCAGGAACTAAAAAATCATAAAAGTAATAGGACACACCCTCCCCTTGATGTCGTCCACATCCAGTGGGAATATCAACATGGTGTAGGAGCCTACACAAAGTGGACATGCAGACACGCTTACTCCTTTTTGCTATTCTAGAACTCCACCTAATTTGCATGCATATCCATGCTGACAGCCTGGAATCTACATGGTTCAAAGCTGTATGAGCTGGATAACAGCACCGATGCACCATTGTATGGACCCAATGCATGGTCCTATAATACATTTGTGAAAAATACATTATACATTTTTTTTCCTCTTTTTTTTCTATTGAGCATGTTTGCACACTGCGAAGCAAAGCACAAACATGTCGAGATTATTTAAAAAAAATATTAATTTAACTTATTCCCTTCCTCTTTCTGACATCCACAATGTTACTTTTGTACATATGTATGTGGTATAACATTTTTAGGGGAGGTATGTCCATATTTGTGGTGTTTTACATCCCCTTCTATCTGTGTAGACTCCTGTATGTGGAAAAATGCTGCATACACTATGGACACTGATACGGAGTCTACACGGATGCCTTTCTGCTTGTTGGATCATTCAACCTGCCTCATTTGCATAAGATTCACCTGCTTATGAGGTAATTTGCATTCCACAGAATGTTCCCTGTTTGCACGTGCATGCGTGCCACTAAGCGGCACCTACTGAATCCAAAAATGTTTGTTCATGGGTTCATAGGTAGGTACTAGGCTATCGGCCCTACAAGCCCATACAAGCCTAGCCAAAAAATGTACCCTGGATTTCGCCACCCTATTTTCCTGTGCCCCTGTCGAGCAGAGCCACAGAAGTGATCCCCGGGGTGAATTTCCCATTTCCCATCCAATCATCAAGATTTTTCTTGAAGAGTGCTAATGAGGAGCTCTGTTTGACATAGATAGGTAGTCTGTTCCAGAGTATGGGAAGTCTCTGGGACAGGAATCTATCCCTCCAGCATGTTCTGTTTATTGTGGTGACAAGGTTAAGGTCCCTAGAACGTGTAGCTCAGAGGGATTGGGATTTCTTTAAGTGGAGCATGTCCAACAGCTCTGGGTTTGACATAGATTTGTATGTTAGGCAGAGATCACCCCTGAGTAGGTGATATGCGATGGAGTAAAGCTGTAGTTTTTTGAGATGGTCTGCTTAGGGCATCTGTTTGAGGCCAGTAATCCTCTTTGTGAGGTATTTCTGTGGTCTTTCCAGTTGTTGTAGATGTCTTGTGAGGTACATACCAAAAGGGGCGTTGTACTCTATAATGGCTCTAATGAGTGATGAGTAGAGGGGAACAATGACCTCTTTTTTTCTGGATGAGAATCCTTTTGTGATGAGATGAGCCATGTAGAAGGATTTCCTGACCACTGTGGTGATGTGATTATCAAAGGAGAGACTACTGTCCACCTGTGTCCCAAGGTCTCTTATCACATTTTCGGCATTAAGTAGACTACCAGCTATGTGGTAGTTCATGGGTACAGAGTTTTTACCAAAGGGGATGACAATACACTTTTTGGCATTGAGCTTCAGGCCATGGCTTTGACACCAGGTATCTGTCACAGTGAGGCCCTTTTGTAGTTTGTCCACATCATTAGGAGTTTCAATTATGGCTCCTAGTTTGCAGTCATCTGCAAACTTTGTTAGCCAAAGACCTTCGGTGTTGGCCTGCACTTCAGAGAAGTAGATACCAAACAGGAGAGGGCCCAGGACTGAACCCTGTGGTACTCCACTTGTCAGTGGTCTGATGTCGGATTTGGAATCCACTATGTTCACAGTGTGGGTTCTGTCCATGAGTCAGTTGGCAACCCATCTTATGACATAGGGATTTATACCAAGTTTAGTGAGCTTATCTATAATTCCAGAGTGGGGGATGGTGTTGAAAGCCTTGGCGAGATCTAGATAAGCTGTGTGAACCATTTTACCATCATCTATGGCTTTGGTGACTGCTTCAAAGAAGTCAATCAGGTTTAGGAAACATGACCTGCCTTTTACAAAGACAAACTGAGTAGGGTCCAGAGTTTGGAGATTACCAATGTCTTTGTTTATGAGTTCCATGATGATACGTTCCATGGCCTTGCAGACCAGGCTCATCAGGCTAATGGGGCAGTAGTTCCCGGGGTCCGTCATGGCTCCCCCTTTGTGGAGTGGGATAACTGTCACTGTGCGCCATTCAGTGGGTACAAAGCCTGAGGTGAGGCTATGATTGAACATGGTACTTAGGTAGGGTGACAGTTCATTCTCTAGTTCATGTAGAACACAGCCTGGGATATTGTCAGGTCCCATGGATGCTGTGTTCTTGGCTTTGGAGAGTGTGTTTTTTACCTGTGCAGCCGTGATTATAGGCACTTTGCATTCTTCTGGTATAGAGATGGGCCCTCTAGGGGGTGAGAGGGGGGTAAAGTTAGCACTGAACCTATTTGTTAGGATGTTGGCAATATCAGTTGGTTCTGTATATTTAGTGCCATTATGTTGTAAGTCAGAGCAGATCTGAGTGTTTCCATTTAGATTCTTGATATAGCTATAGAATGTTTTGTGGTTGTCTCTAGAGTCAGTGGCAATTTTGTTTTTGTAACTAGCTTTGGAGGATTTTATGAGGTATCTCAGCTTCTTACTGAGGTTGGCCAGGGAGTTCCTCCAGTCATGGGATTTTACTCTTTTTTGCAACAGTTTCTTTCTTCTGTTGTAGAGTTTGTTTATGATAGAGGACCACCAGATTGGCTTCCTTTTTTTGGAGGATAACATCTTGGTTCTATTAGGGATAGCATGATCCATGCACTCGTGTAAGTGCTTATAAAGTGCATTTGTGTAGGATTCGGCAGTCATACCTCTATTGTCCATCTGCATTGGTGTCATGAAGTTTGCCACTTCTGTCTTAAGAAGTGTGAAGTTGGCTTTTGAGAAGTTTTTTACGATGGTTTCCTTAATTGGGGCTGGGGTTGGGATGTGGATCTCTAGGATGATTAGCTTGTGGTCGGATCTTACCAACAAGGAATTGACCTCTGGTGTGGAACACCGGTTTCCCATGTTGGTAATGACCAGGTCTAGGATATTGCTGCCCCTGGTGGGGGTGTGAATAAGCTGATCCAAGGCGTTGGAATTTATGAATTCTAGAAAACGTTGAGCAAAAGAGTTGGTACATGAGTAGTTTTCCCAGTTAATGGTGGGGTAGTTGAAATCGCCCATTATTAGGGTGTTGGGTTGTACCCTAATACTTTCCAGTGTATCAAGAAATGAGGAGTGTGAATCCTGTGGCATGGTGGGGGGTCTGTAGCAAGCTACAATTTGGATTGCGTTCTTGCCCAGAGTTAGTTGCACTTGGATAATCCCGGATGCATTATGCTGTGCAACTAGCCTGGAGGTGTGGGTATCCTTAATGAATATGGACACGCCTCCGCCTTTAGTGCTTCTTTCTGGGTTAGGTGGCCGAAAGGTGTGGTATGAATTGAAGCCTGGTAATGCAGGGGTGCTCTCTGGAGCTTTGAACCAGGTCTCTGTCACTGCACAGATGTCAGTGTTCTCCATTTTAAGGAGTGCCTCGAGTGAGTGCATTTTGAGGTTTAAACTTCTAGCATTGAGTAGCATTACCCTCAGATTTTGCTTGCTTGTACCTGTTATGGTGGTGAATTTGTCATTTGAACCTTGCCTAAAAAAGTCACTATAGGGGTGGCAAGAGCCTTCGCCAGTATCCGGAATCCTAAGGGCAACAGGTGCAGGCTATCTCTGGCAAAGCATTGTGAACTGTCGATCATGTCGTCCCAGGCAGACAAATACTGGATCCCCTTAGAATGACACCAGAAGCTTAGCCAATTGTTGAAGTCAATCATTTTGTCCTTGTACTGTGGTATCATTCTGGGTGATGGCAGGATGCTACTCAGGGTTAGGGTCATACCTGCCTGGGATACAAGATCGGAGAGCTCCTCCATGTCTCTTTTCATGTAGTCCAGGGAGTTACGTCTCAGGTCATTCACACCAACATGGACAATGACAGTGTCATATTTGTACTTATTGTGGAGTTACCTGAGTGCATGCATTATGTGGCGGTTCCTGGCACCTGACAGGCAGCTGACAGTAACTTTCTCCTTGTTTAGTCTAGTGAGTGGAACATCAGTGTGCCTGACTATAGAGTCACCTATGACTAGAGTGTTGGGTACGTTGTTATGCCTTATGGGCTGTGGTTGAGTGTCACACTGAGTTTGTGGGCTATGTGTCATTTGGGTTGTGTTGGGGGATGGAGTTTGCTTGCGTTTATGCTTTGGCTGTCCCTGATGCTTGGACAGGTTTTTATTGAGAGCCTCCGCAAATGTAGGTGTGTGTTTTGGGTTTCTATGTGTGTGTTCTGGTGGTGTAGGTTTTGAGGGACTATGTGATGAGTGTGGTGTGGTGCAAGTGTTTACTTTCTCCTCTTGACTGTCTAGTCCAGTCTTGGGTGAAGAGAGCTTTGCTTCCAGTTTGGCTATATAAGTGCATCTCTCACAGGTTGTAGTGTTGGGTGGTAGGAGGAGAGGGTTGTCTGTGTACATGAGGCAATTGCTGCATTACCCCAAGATGCCCAGATTCATCAGGTAGACAGGAGAAATCACTGGGAGCTGACCCATAGACATGCCTGGATAAGTGCTTATTTATTAAGTACTAAAAACTGCTTTCCACTAGGCAAGTGAGGAAAGTTGAGTGCTGTAGCAATTTACAGCTTATGTAGTGCTTATAATGAGTTATGAACAAGTGCTGAGTTCAAAGAAACAGATTTGAGTGCTGAAACTAGAAAACTGGCTAGTTATAAGAAAAAAAAAAGCTAGAAGGCTTCCCTCGAACACAGAAGGGCTTGGGGGCTCAGAAGCCTACAAAGAGTCTATACCACTTAACATGAAAGGCAGGAAACAAGCTTAAATTTTTTTTTCTGTTTCCCAGATGCTATCTTTGTACACAGTAGGAGTGCCTGAAATCAGAATATGATCTCACTGCACTCAGTTGAGTGAGCAAATGAGATGGGTACAGAAGGAGTATCCAAACACAAATTTACAAGAGGGGTGGGCAGTTTCAAGGCCACTAAGATTAACACCAAAATAAAAACAGGGAAGGTGAGTGGGAGTAACTGAAGAGCAGAGACAAAACTTACAGTTCAGTTAATATTCCTGCAACACAGTTAAATCAATTTAAATACTGTATTATTTGTAAACAAGGGCAGATAAAGGTACTTAAATTCTCTTATATGTCCAGTTGAATACAGCTAGATCTTAGCTGGCCAAAGCTGAGGTTTTTAAGCAGAAAATATTTCAAACTGTACCACTTAAATAGGCAAGGACAGGAAATCAAAGAATGTGGCTACCCCCACACCTGCAATTATTAACAAATAATAAAATTCAAGCAAGCACTGACTGAAGAGCAGAGTCAAAACTTCCAGTTCAGTTAATATTCCTGCAACACAGTTAAATCAATTTAAATACTGTATTATTTGAAAAAAGTGCAGATAAAAATACTTAAATTCTCTTATACGTCCAGTTGAATACAGCTAGATCTTAGCCGGCCAAAGCTGAGGTTTTTAAGCAGAAAATATTTCAAATTGTACCACTTAAATAGGCAAGGACAGAAAATCATAGAATGTGGCTACCCCCACACCTGCAATTACTAACAAATAATAAAATTCAAGGAAGCACTGACTGAAGAACAGAGTCAAAACTTCCAGTTCAGTTAATATTCCTGCAACACAGTTAAATCAATTTAAATACTGTATTATTTGAAAAAAAAGTGCAGATAAAGGTGCTTAAATTCTCTCATACGTCCAGTTGAATACAGCTAGATCTTAGCCGGCCAAAGCTGAGGTTTTTAAGCAGAAAATATTTCAAACTGTACCACTTAAATAGGCAAGTAGGCAAGGACAAGAAATCAAAGAATGTGGCTACCACCACACCTGCAATTACTAACAAATAATAAAATTCAAGAAAGCACTGACTGAAGAGCAGAGTCAAAACTTCCAGTTCAGTTAATAATCATTCAACACAGTTAAATCAATTTAAATACTGTATTACTTGAAAAAAGTGCAGATAAAGGTACTTAAATTCTCTTTACGTCCAGTTGAATACAGCTAGATCTTAGCAGGCCAAAGCTGAGGTTATTAACCAGAAAATATTTCAAACTGTACCACATAAATAGGCAAGGACAGGAAATCAAGGAATTTGGCCACCCCCACACCTGCAGTTACTAACAAATAATAAAATTCAAGAAAGCAATGACTGAAGAGCAGAGTCAAAACTTCCATTTCAGCTAATATTCCTGCAACACAGTTAAATCAATTTAAATACTGTATTATTTGAAAAAAAAGTGCAGATAAAGGTACTTAAATTCTCTTATACGTCCAGTTGAATACAGCTAGATCTTAGCCGGCCAAAGCTGAGGTTTTTAAGCAGAAAATATTTCAAACTGTGCCACTTAAATAGACAAGGACATGAAATCAAAGAATGTGGCTACCCCCACACCTGCAATTACTAACAAATAATAAAATTCAAGCAAGCACGGACTGAAGAGCAGAGTCAAAACTTCCAGTTCAGTTAATATTCCTGCAACACAGTTAAATCAAATTAAATACTGTATTATTTGAATAAAAAGTGCAGATAAAGGTACTTAAATTCTCTTATATGTCCAGTTGAATACGGCTAGATCTTAGCAAGCCAACGCTGAGGTTTTTAAGCAGAAAATATTTCAAACTGTACCACTTAAATAGGCAAGGACAGGAAATCAAAGAATGTGGCTACCCCCACACCTGCAATTACTAACAAATAATAAAATTCAAGCAAGCACTGACTGAAGAGCAGAGTCAAAACTTTTTTTCCAAAGGTTCA